>NW_026600561.1:0-196965 GCF_029448725.1 Salvelinus fontinalis | reverse complement strand
CATATTGTCCCTTTATAAACTCAGAGCGTTGTCAGATTGTCCCTTTATAAACTCCTGAGCGTTGTCAGATTGTCCCTTTATAAACTCAGAGCGTTGTCAGGTTGTCCCTTTATAAACTCAGAGCGTTGTCAGATTTTCCCTTCATAAACTCAGAGTGTTGTCAGATTGTCCCTTTATAAACTCAGAGGGTTGTCAGATTGTCCCTTCATAAACTCAGAGGGTTGTCAGATTGTCCCTTCATAAACTCAGAGGGTTGTCAGATTGTCCCTTCATAAACTCAGAGGGTTGTCAGATTGTCCCTTCATAAACTCAGAGGGTTGTCAGATTGTCCATTCATAAACTCAGAGCGTTGTCAGATTGTCCCTTCATAAACTCAGAGGGTTGTCAGATTGTCCCTTCATAAACTCAGAGCGTTGTCAGATTGTCCCTTCATGAACTCAGAGGGTTGTCAGATTGTCCCTTCATAAACTCATAGTGTTGTCAGATTGTCCCTTCATAAACTCATAGTGTTGTCAGATGGTCCCTTCATAAACTCAGAGGGTTGTCAGATTGTCCCTTCATAAACTCAGAGGGTTGTCAGATTGTCCCTTCATAAACTCATAGTGTTGTCAGATTGTCCCTTCATAAACTCAGAGGGTTGTCAGATTGTCCCTTTATGAACTCAGAGCGTTGTCAGATTGTCCCTTTATAAACTCAGAGCGTTGTCAGATTGTCCCTTTATAAACTCAGAGAGTTGTCAGATTGTCCCTTTATAAACTCAGAGCGTTGTCAGATTGTCCCTTTATAAACTCAGAGCGTTGTCAGATTGTCCCTTCATAAACTCAGAGCGTTGTCACAATGTCCCTTCATAAACTCAGAGTGTTGTCAGATTGTCCCTTCATAAACTCAGAGTGTTGTCAGATTGTCCTTCATAAACTCAGAGCGTTGTCAGATTGTCCCTTCATAAACTCAGAGCGTTGTCAGATTGTCCTTCATAAACTCAGAGCGTTGTCAGATTGTCCTTCATAAACTCAGAGCGATGTCAGATTGTCCTTCATAAACTCAGAGTGTTGTCAGATTGTCCTTCATAAACTCAGAGCATTGTCAGATTGTCCCTTTATAAACTCAGAGCATTGTCAGATTGTCCCTTCATAAACTCAGAGCGTTGTCAGATTGTTCCTTTATAAACTCAGAGCGTTGTCAGATTGTACCTTCATAAACTCAGAGGGTTGTCAGATTGTCCCTTCATAAACTCAGAGCGTTGTCAGATTGTCCCTTCATAAACTCAGAGTGTTATCAGATTGTCCTTCATAAACTCAGAGCATTGTCAGATTGTCCTTCATAAACTCAGAGTGTTGTCAGATTGTCCTTCATAAACTCAGAGCGTTGTCAGATTGTCCCTTCATAAACTCAGAGTGTTGTCAGATTGTCCTTCATAAACTCAGAGCATTGTCAGATTGTCCTTCATAAACTCAGAGTGTTGTCAGATTGTCCTTCATAAACTAAGAGCATGGTCAGATTGTCCCTTCATAAACTCAGAGCGTTGTCAGATTGTCCCTTTGTAAACTCAGAGCGTTGTCATATTGTCCCTTTATAAACTCAGAGCGTTGTCAGATTGTCCCTTTGTAAACTCAGAGCGTTGTCAGATTGTCCCTTTATAAACTCAGAGCGTTGTCAGGTTGTCCCTTTATAAGCTCAGAGCGTTGTCAGATTGTCCCTTCATAAACTCAGAGTGTTGTCAAATTGTCCCTTTATAAACTCAGAGGGTTGTCAGATTGTCCCTTCATAAACTCAGAGGGTTGTCAGATTGTCCCTTCATAAACTCAGAGGGTTGTCAGATTGTCCCTTCATAAACTCAGAGGGTTGTCAGATTGTCCCTTCATAAACTCAGAGGGTTGTCAGATTGTCCCTTCATGAACTCAGAGGGTTGTCAGATTGTCCCTTCATAAACTCATAGTGTTGTCAGATTGTCCCTTCATAAACTCATAGTGTTGTCAGATGGTCCCTTCATAAACTCAGAGGGTTGTCAGATTGTCCCTTCATAAACTCAGAGGGATGTCAGATTGTCCCTTCATAAACTCATAGTGTTGTCAGATTGTCCCTTCATAAACTCAGAGGGTTGTCAGATTGTCCCTTTATAAACTCAGAGCGTTGTCAGATTGTCCCTTTATAAACTCAGAGCGTTGTCAGATTGTCCCTTTATAAACTCAGAGCGTTGTCAGATTGTCCCTTTATAAACTCAGAGCGTTGTCAGATTGTCCCTTTATAAACTCAGAGCGTTGTCAGATTGTCCCTTCATAAACTCCGAGTGTTGTCAGATTGTCCCTTCATAAACTCAGAGCGTTGTCACAATGTCCCTTCATAAACTCAGAGCGCTGTCAGATTGTCCCTTCATAAACTCAGAGTGTTGTCAGATTGTCCTTCATAAACTCAGAGCGTTGTCAGATTGTCCCTTCATAAACTCAGAACGTTGTCAGATTGTCCTTCATAAACTCAGAGCGTTGTCAGATTGTCCTTCATAAACTCAGAGCGTTGTCAGATTGTCCTTCATAAACTCAGAGTGTTGTCAGATTGTCCTTCATAAACTCAGAGCATTGTCAGATTGTCCCTTCATAAACTCAGAGCGTTGTCAGATTGTCCCTTTATAAACTCAGAGCGTTGTCAGATTGTCCCTTTATAAACTCAGAGCGTTGTCAGATTGTCCCTTTATAAACTCAGAGCGTTGTCAGATTGTCCCTTTATAAACTCAGAGCGTTGTCAGATTGTCCCTTTATAAACTCAGAGCGTTGTCAGATTGTCCCTTCATAAACTCAGAGTGTTGTCAGATTGTCCCTTCATAAACTCAGAGCATTGTCAGATTGTCCCTTCAGAAACTCAGAGCATTGTCAGATTGTCCCTTCATAAACTCAGAGCGTTGTCAGATTGTCCCTTCATAAACTCAGAGCGTTGTCAGATTGTCCCTTCATAAACTCAGAGCGTTGTCAGATTGTCCCTTCATAAACTCAGAGTGTTGTCAGATTGTCCCTTCATAAACTCAGAGCATTGTCAGATTGTCCCTTTATAAACTCAGAGCATTGTCAGATTGTCCCTTCATAAACTCAGAGCGTTGTCAGATTGTTCCTTTATAAACTCAGAGCGTTGTCAGATTGTACCTTCATAAACTCAGAGGGTTGTCAGATTGTCCCTTCATAAACTCAGAGCGTTGTCAGATTGTCCCTTCATAAACTCAGAGTGTTATCAGATTGTCCTTCATAAACTCAGAGCGTTGTCAGATGGTCCTTCATAAACTCAGAGCATTGTCAGATTGTCCTTCATAAACTCAGAGTGTTGTCAGATTGTCCTTCATAAACTCAGAGCATTGTCAGATTGTCCCTTCATAAACTCAGAGTGTTGTCAGATTGTCCCTTCATAAACTCAGAGCGTTGTCAGATTGTCCATTCATAAACTCAGAGCGTTGTCAGATTGTCCCTTCATAAACTCAGAGCGTTGTCAGATTGTCCCTTTATAAACTCAGAGCGTTGTCAGATTGTCCCTTCATAAACTCAGAGTGTTGTCAGATTGTCCCTTCATAAACTCAGAGTGTTGTCAGATTGTCCTTCATAAACTCAGAGCGTTGTCAGATTGTCCCTTCATAAACTCAGAGCGTTGTCAGATTGTCCCTTCATAAACTCAGAGTGTTGTCAGATTGTCCTTCATAAACTCAGAGCATTGTCAGATTGTCCTTCATAAACTCAGAGTGTTGTCAGATTGTCCTTCATAAACTCAGAGCATTGTCAGATTGTCCCTTCATAAACTCAGAGCGTTGTCAGATTGTCCCTTTGTAAACTCAGAGCGTTGTCATATTGTCCCTTTATAAACTCAGAGCGTTGTCAGATTGTCCCTTTATAAACTCCTGAGCGTTGTCAGATTGTCCCTTTATAAACTCAGAGCGTTGTCAGGTTGTCCCTTTATAAACTCAGAGCGTTGTCAGATTGTCCCTTCATAAACTCAGAGTGTTGTCAGATTGTCCCTTTATAAACTCAGAGGGTTGTCAGATTGTCCCTTCATAAACTCAGAGGGTTGTCAGATTGTCCCTTCATAAACTCAGAGGGTTGTCAGATTGTCCCTTCATAAACTCAGAGGGTTGTCAGATTGTCCCTTCATAAACTCAGAGGGTTGTCAGATTGTCCATTCATAAACTCAGAGCGTTGTCAGATTGTCCCTTCATAAACTCAGAGGGTTGTCAGATTGTCCCTTCATAAACTCAGAGCGTTGTCAGATTGTCCCTTCATGAACTCAGAGGGTTGTCAGATTGTCCCTTCATAAACTCATAGTGTTGTCAGATTGTCCCTTCATAAACTCATAGTGTTGTCAGATGGTCCCTTCATAAACTCAGAGGGTTGTCAGATTGTCCCTTCATAAACTCAGAGGGTTGTCAGATTGTCCCTTCATAAACTCATAGCGTTGTCAGATTGTCCCTTCATAAACTCAGAGGGTTGTCAGATTGTCCCTTTATAAACTCAGAGCGTTGTCAGATTGTCCCTTTATAAACTCAGAGCGTTGTCAGATTGTCCCTTTATAAACTCAGAGCGTTGTCAGATTGTCCCTTCATAAACTCAGAGCGTTGTCACAATGTCCCTTCATAAACTCAGAGTGTTGTCAGATTGTCCCTTCATAAACTCAGAGTGTTGTCAGATTGTCCTTCATAAACTCAGAGCGTTGTCAGATTGTCCCTTCATAAACTCAGAGCGTTGTCAGATTGTCCTTCATAAACTCAGAGCGTTGTCAGATTGTCCTTCATAAACTCAGAGCGTTGTCAGATTGTCCTTCATAAACTCAGAGTGTTGTCAGATTGTCCTTCATAAACTCAGAGCATTGTCAGATTGTCCCTTTATAAACTCAGAGCATTGTCAGATTGTCCCTTCATAAACTCAAAGCGTTGTCAGATTGTTCCTTCATAAACTCAGAGGGTTGTCAGATTGTCCCTTCATAAACTCAGAGCGTTGTCAGATTGTCCCTTCATAAACTCAGAGTGTTATCAGATTGTCCTTCATAAACTCAGAGTGTTGTCAGATTGTCCCTTCATAAACTCATAGTGTTGTCAGATGGTCCCTTCATAAACTCAGAGGGTTGTCAAATTGTCCCTTCATAAACTCAGAGGGTTGTCAGATTGTCCCTTCATAAACTCATAGTGTTGTCAGATTGTCCCTTCATAAACTCAGAGGGTTGTCAGATTGTCCCTTTATAAACTCAGAGCGTTGTCAGATTGTCCCTTTATAAACTCAGAGCGTTGTCAGATTGTCCCTTTATAAACTCAGAGCGTTGTCAGATTGTCCCTTTATAAACTCAGAGCGTTGTCAGATTGTCCCTTTATAAACTCAGAGCGTTGTCAGATTGTCCCTTTATAAACTCAGAGCGTTGTCAGATTATCCCTTCATAAACTCAGAGCGTTGTCACAATGTCCCTTCATAAACTCAGAGTGTTGTCAGATTGTCCCTTCATAAACTCAGAGTGTTGTCAGATTGTCCTTCATAAACTCAGAGCGTTGTCAGATTGTCCCTTCATAAACTCAGAGCGTTGTCAGATTGTCCTTCATAAACTCAGAGCGTTGTCAGATTGTCCTTCATAAACTCAGAGCGTTGTCAGATTGTCCTTCATAAACTCAGAGTGTTGTCAGATTGTCCTTCATAAACTCAGAGCATTGTCAGATTGTCCCTTTATAAACTCAGAGCATTGTCAGATTGTCCCTTCATAAACTCAAAGCGTTGTCAGATTGTTCCTTTATAAACTCAGAGCGTTGTCAGATTGTACCTTCATAAACTCAGAGGGTTGTCAGATTGTCCCTTCATAAACTCAGAGCGTTGTCAGATTGTCCCTTCATAAACTCAGAGTGTTATCAGATTGTCCTTCATAAACTCAGAGTGTTGTCAGATTGTCCTTCATAAACTAAGAGCATTGTCAGATTGTCCCTTCATAAACTCAGAGCGTTGTCAGATTGTCCCTTTGTAAACTCAGAGCGTTGTCATATTGTCCCTTTATAAACTCAGAGCGTTGTCAGATTGTCCCTTTATAAACTCAGAGCGTTGTCAGATTGTCCCTTTATAAACTCAGAGCGTTGTCAGGTTGTCCCTTTATAAACTCAGAGCGTTGTCAGATTGTCCCTTCATAAACTCAGAGTGTTGTCAGATTGTCCCTTTATAAACTCAGAGGGTTGTCAGATTGTCCCTTCATAAACTCAGAGGGTTGTCAGATTGTCCCTTCATAAACTCAGAGGGTTGTCAGATTGTCCCTTCATAAACTCAGAGGGTTGTCAGATTGTCCCTTCATAAACTCAGAGGGTTGTCAGATTGTCCCTTCATGAACTCAGAGGGTTGTCAGATTGTCCCTTCATAAACTCATAGTGTTGTCAGATTGTCCCTTCATAAACTCATAGTGTTGTCAGATGGTCCCTTCATAAACTAACAGGGTTGTCAGATTGTCCTTCATAAACTCAGAGCGTTGTCAGATTGTCCTTCATAAACTCAGAGTGTTGTCAGATTGTCCTTCATAAACTCAGAGCATTGTCAGATTGTCCCTTTATAAACTCAGAGCATTGTCAGATTGTCCCTTCATAAACTCAGAGCGTTGTCAGATTGTCCCTTTGTAAACTCAGAGCGTTGTCATATTGTCCCTTTATAAACTCAGAGCGTTGTCAGATTGTCCCTTTATAAACTCCTGAGCGTTGTCAGATTGTCCCTTTATAAACTCAGAGCGTTGTCAGGTTGTCCCTTTATAAACTCAGAGCGTTGTCAGATTGTCCCTTCATAAACTCAGAGTGTTGTCAGATTGTCCCTTTATAAACTCAGAGGGTTGTCAGATTGTCCCTTCATAAACTCAGAGGGTTGTCAGATTGTCCCTTCATAAACTCAGAGGGTTGTCAGATTGTCCCTTCATAAACTCAGAGGGTTGTCAGATTGTCCCTTTATAAACTCAGAGCGTTGTCAGATTGTCCCTTTATAAACTCAGAGCGTTGTCAGATTGTCCCTTTATAAACTCAGAGCGTTGTCAGATTGTCCCTTCATAAACTCAGAGCGTTGTCACAATGTCCCTTCATAAACTCAGAGTGTTGTCAGATTGTCCCTTCATAAACTCAGAGTGTTGTCAGATTGTCCTTCATAAACTCAGAGCGTTGTCAGATTGTCCCTTCATAAACTCAGAGCGTTGTCAGATTGTCCTTCATAAACTCAGAGCGTTGTCAGATTGTCCTTCATAAACTCAGAGCGTTGTCAGATTGTCCTTCATAAACTCAGAGTGTTGTCAGATTGTCCTTCATAAACTCAGAGCATTGTCAGATTGTCCCTTTATAAACTCAGAGCATTGTCAGATTGTCCCTTCATAAACTCAAAGCGTTGTCAGATTGTTCCTTCATAAACTCAGAGGGTTGTCAGATTGTCCCTTCATAAACTCAGAGCGTTGTCAGATTGTCCCTTCATAAACTCAGAGTGTTATCAGATTGTCCTTCATAAACTCAGAGTGTTGTCAGATTGTCCCTTCATAAACTCATAGTGTTGTCAGATGGTCCCTTCATAAACTCAGAGGGTTGTCAAATTGTCCCTTCATAAACTCAGAGGGTTGTCAGATTGTCCCTTCATAAACTCATAGTGTTGTCAGATTGTCCCTTCATAAACTCAGAGGGTTGTCAGATTGTCCCTTTATAAACTCAGAGCGTTGTCAGATTGTCCCTTTATAAACTCAGAGCGTTGTCAGATTGTCCCTTTATAAACTCAGAGCGTTGTCAGATTGTCCCTTTATAAACTCAGAGCGTTGTCAGATTGTCCCTTTATAAACTCAGAGCGTTGTCAGATTGTCCCTTTATAAACTCAGAGCGTTGTCAGATTATCCCTTCATAAACTCAGAGCGTTGTCACAATGTCCCTTCATAAACTCAGAGTGTTGTCAGATTGTCCCTTCATAAACTCAGAGTGTTGTCAGATTGTCCTTCATAAACTCAGAGCGTTGTCAGATTGTCCCTTCATAAACTCAGAGCGTTGTCAGATTGTCCTTCATAAACTCAGAGCGTTGTCAGATTGTCCTTCATAAACTCAGAGCGTTGTCAGATTGTCCTTCATAAACTCAGAGTGTTGTCAGATTGTCCTTCATAAACTCAGAGCATTGTCAGATTGTCCCTTTATAAACTCAGAGCATTGTCAGATTGTCCCTTCATAAACTCAAAGCGTTGTCAGATTGTTCCTTTATAAACTCAGAGCGTTGTCAGATTGTACCTTCATAAACTCAGAGGGTTGTCAGATTGTCCCTTCATAAACTCAGAGCGTTGTCAGATTGTCCCTTCATAAACTCAGAGTGTTATCAGATTGTCCTTCATAAACTCAGAGTGTTGTCAGATTGTCCTTCATAAACTAAGAGCATTGTCAGATTGTCCCTTCATAAACTCAGAGCGTTGTCAGATTGTCCCTTTGTAAACTCAGAGCGTTGTCATATTGTCCCTTTATAAACTCAGAGCGTTGTCAGATTGTCCCTTTATAAACTCAGAGTGTTGTCAGATTGTCCCTTCATAAACTCAGAGTGTTGTCAGATTGTCCTTCATAAACTCAGAGCGTTGTCAGATTGTCCCTTCATAAACTCAGAGCGTTGTCAGGTTGTATCTCTAAATCATGTTTGATGCACTCTTTAAGTTAATTTTATTTCAGTACTGTTTAATCAGGATGATAGGAACACTGTGGACAGTTTTCAGCAAGTTGCAACATTGGAATACAGAAATAAACGCTTTTCCAAAAACAAGCTCTAAATCATGTTGAAAAACAGAAATAAACACTTTTCAAAAACAAGCTCCAAATCATGTTCAAAAACAGAAATAAACACTTTTCAAAAACATGCTCTAAATCATGTTGAAAAACAGAAATAAGCACTTTTCAAAAACAAGCTAAAAAACAAGTTGAAATACAGAAATAAACACTTTTCCAAAACAAGCTCCAAATCATGTTTGATGCACTCTTTAAGTTAATTTTATTTCAGTACTGTTTAATCAGGATGATAGGAACACTGTGGACAGTTTTCAGCAAGTTGCAAAATTCGAATACAGAAATAAACACTTTTCAAAAACAAGCTCCAAATCCAGTTGAAATACAGAAATAAACACTTTTCCAAAACAAGCTCCAAATCATGTTGAAAACAGAAATAAGCACTTTTCAAAAACAAGCTCCAAATCATGTTGAAATACAGAAATAAACACTTTTCCATAAACAAGCTCTAAATCATGTTTGATGCACTCTAAGTTAATTTTATTTCAGTACTGTTTAATCAGGATGATAAGAACACTGTGGACAGTTTTCAGCAAGTTGCAACATTGGAATACAGAAATAAACACTTTTCCAAAAACAAGCTCTAAATCATGTTGAAAAACAGAAATAAACACTTTTCAAAAACAAGCTCCAAATCATGTTGAAAAACAGAAATAAGCACTTTTCAAAAACAAGCTCCAAATCATGTTGAAATACAGAAATAAACACTTTTCCATAAACAAGCTCTAAATCATGTTTGATGCTCTCTGTAAGTTAATTTTATTTCACTACTGTTTAATCAGGATGATAGGAACACTGTGGACAGTTTTCATCAAGTTGCAACATTGGAATACAGAAATAAACACTTTTCCAAAAACAAGCTCTAAATCATGTTGAAATACAGAAAAACACTTTTCAAATACAAGCTCCAAATCATGTTGAAATACAGAAAAAAACACTTTTCCATAAACAAGCTCTAAATCATGTTTGATGCACTCTGTAAGTTAATTTTATTTCAGTACTGTTTAATCAGGATGATAGGAACACTGTGGACAGTTTTCATCAAGTTGCAACATTGGAATACAGAAATAAACACTTTTCCAAAAACAAGCTCTAAATCATGTTGAAAAACAGAAAAAAAACTTTTCAAATACAAGCTCCAAATCATGTTGAAATACAGAAATAAGCACTTTTCAAATACAAGCTCCAAATCATGTTGAAATACAGAAATAAACACTTTTCCATAAACAAGCTCTAAATCATGTTGAAAAACAGAAATAAACACTTTTCAAAAACAAGCTCCAAATCACGTTAAAATACAGAAATAAGCACTTTTCAAAAACAAGCCCCAAATCATGTTGAAATACAGAAATAAACACTTTTCCATAAACAAGCTCTAAATCATGTTTGATGCACTCTGTAAGTTAATTTTATTTCAGTACTGTTTAATCAGGATGATAGGAACACTGTGGACAGTTTTCATCAAGTTGCAACATTGGAATACAGAAATAAACACTTTTCCAAAAACAAGCTCTAAATCATGTTGAAAAACAGAAAAAACACTTTTCAAATACAAGCTCCAAATCATGTTGAAATACAGAAATAAACACTTTTCCATAAACAAGCCCTAAATCATGTTTGATGCACTCTGTAAGTTAATTTTACTTCAGTACTGTTTAATCAGGATGATAGGAACACTGTGGACAGTTTTCATCAAGTTGCAACAGTGGAATACAGAAATAAACACTTTTCCAAAAACAAGCTCTAAATCATGTTGAAAAACAGAAATAAGCACTTTTCAAAAACAAGCTCCAAATCATGTTGAAATACAGAAATAAACACTTTTCCATAAACAAGCTCTAAATCATGTTTGATGCTCTCTGTAAGTTAATTTTATTTCACTACTGTTTAATCAGGATGATAGGAACACTGTGGACAGTTTTCATCAAGTTGCAACATTGGAATACAGAAATAAACACTTTTCCAAAAACAAGCTCTAAATCATGTTGAAATACAGAAAAACACTTTTCAAATACAAGCTCCAAATCATGTTGAAATACAGAAAAAAACACTATTCCATAAACAAGCTCTAAATCATGTTTAATGCACTCTGTAAGTTAATTTTATTTCAGTACTGTTTAATCAGGATGATAGGAACACTGTGGACAGTTTTCATCAAGTTGCAACAGTGGAATACAGAAATAAACACTTTTCCAAAAACAAGCTCTAAATCATGTTGAAAAACAGAAAAAACACTTTTCAAATACAAGCTCCAAATCATGTTGAAATACAGAAATAAGCACTTTTCAAAAACAAGCTCCAAATCATGTTGAAATACAGAAATAAACACTGTTCCATAAACAAGCTCTAAATCATGTTTGACGCACTCTGTAAGTTAATTTTATTTCAGTACTGTTTACTCAGGATGATAGGAACACTGTGGACAGCTTTCAGCAAGTTGCAACATTGGAATACAGAAATAAACACTTTTCCAAAAACATGCTCTAAATCATGTTGAAAAACAGAAATAAGCACTTTTCAAAAACAAGCTCCAAATCAAGTTGAAATACAGAAATAAACCCTTTTCCAAAACAAGCTCCAAATCATGTTTGATGCACTCTTTAAGTTAATTTTATTTCAGTACTGTTTAATCAGGATGATAGGAACACTGTGGACAGTTTTCAGCAAGTTGCAACATTGGAATACAGAAATAAACACTTTTCCAAAAACAAGCTCTAAATCATTTTGAAAAACAGAAATAAACACTTAACAAAAACAAGCTCCAAATCATGTTGAAATACAGAAATAAACACTTTTCCATAAACAAGTTCTAAATCATGTTTGATGCTCTCTGTAAGTTAATTTTATTTCAGTACTGTTTAATCAGGATGATAGGAACACTGTGGACAGTTTTCATCATGTTGCAACATTGGAATACAGAAATAAACACTTTTCCAAAAACAAGCTCTAAATCATGTTGAAAAACAGAAAAAACACTTTTCAAATACAAGCTCCAAATCATGTTGAAATACAGAAATAAGCACTTTTCAAATACAAGCTCCAAATCATGTTGAAATACAGAAATAAACACTTTTCCATAAACAAGCTCCAAATCATGTTGAAAAACAGAAATAAGCACTTTTCAAATACAAGCTCCAAATCATGTTGAAATAAAGAAAAAAACACTATTCCATAAACAAGCTCTAAATCATGTTTGATGCACTCTGTAAGTTAATTTTATTTCAGTACTGTTTAATCAGGATGATAGTAACACTGTGGACGGTTTTCAGCAAGTTGCAACATTGGAATACAGAAATAAACACTTTTCCAAAAACATGCTCTAAATCATGTTGAAAAACAGAAATAAGCACTTTTCAAAAACAAGCTCCAAATCAAGTTGAAATACAGAAATAAACACTTTTCCAAAACAAGCTCCAAATCATGTTTGATGCACTCTTTAAGTTAATTTTATTTCAGTACTGTTTAATCAGGATGATAGGAACACTGTGGACAGTTTTCAGCAAGTTGCAACATTGGAATACAGAAATAAACACTTTTCCAAAAACAAGCTCTAAATCATGTTGAAAAATAGAAATAAACACTTTTCAAAAACAAGCTCCAAATCATGTTAAAATACAGAAATAAGCACTTTTCAAAAACAAGCCCCAAATCATGTTGAAATACAGAAATAAACACTTTTCCATAAACAAGCTCTAAATCATGTTTGATGCACTCTGTAAGTTAATTTTATTTCAGTACTGTTTAATCAGGATGATAGGAACACTGTGGACAGTTTTCATCAAGTTGCAACATTGGAATACAGAAATAAACACTTTTCCAAAAACAAGCTCTAAATCATGTTGAAAAACAGAAAAAACACTTTTCAAATACAAGCTCCAAATCATGTTGAAATACAGAAATAAGCACTTTTCAAAAACAAGCTCCAAAACATGTTGAAATACAGAAATAAACACTGTTCCATAAACAAGCTCTAAATCATGTTTGACGCACTCTGTAAGTTAATTTTATTTCAGTACTGTTTAATCAGGATGATAAGAACACTGTGGACAGTTTTCATCAAGTTGCAACATTGGAATACAGAAATAAACACTTTTCCAAAAACAAGCTCTAAATCATGTTGAAAAACAGAAAAAACACTTTTCAAATACAAGCTCCAAATCATGTTGAAATACAGAAATAAGCACTTTTCAAATACAAGCTCCAAATCATGTTGAAATACAGAAATAAACACTTTTCAAAAACAAGCTCCAAATCACGTTAAAATACAGAAATAAGCACTTTTCAAATACAAGCTCCAAATCATGTTGAAATAAAGAAAAAAACACTATTCCATAAACAAGCTCTAAATCATGTTTGATGCACTCTGTAAGTTAATTTTATTTCAGTACTGTTTAATCAGGATGATAGTAACACTGTGGACGGTTTTCAGCAAGTTGCAACATTGGAATACAGAAATAAACACTTTTCCAAAAACAAGCTCTAAATCATGTTGAAAAATAGAGATAAACACTTTTCAAAAACAAGCTCCAAATCATGTTAAAATACAGAAATAAGCACTTTTCAAAAACAAGCCCCAAATCATGTTGAAATACAGAAATAAACACTTTTCCATAAACAAGCTCTAAATCATGTTTGATGCACTCTGTAAGTTAATTTTATTTCAGTACTGTTTAATCAGGATGATAGGAACACTGTGGACAGTTTTCATCAAGTTGCAACATTGGAATACAGAAATAAACACTTTTCCATAAACAAGCTCTAAATCATGTTGAAAAACAGAAAAAACACTTTTCAAATACAAGCTCCAAATCATGTTGAAATACAGAAATAAGCACTTTTCAAAAACAAGCTCCAAATCATGTTGAAATACAGAAATAAACACTGTTCCATAAACAAGCTCTAAATCATGTTTGACGCACTCTGTAAGTTAATTTTATTTCAGTACTGTTTAATCAGGATGATAGGAACACTGTGGACATTTTTCAGCAAGTTGCAACATTGGAATACAGAAATAAACACTTTTCCAAAAACATGCTCTAAATCATGTTGAAAAACAGAAATAAGCACTTTTCAAAAACAAGCTCCAAATCAAGTTGAAATACAGAAATAAACACTTTTCCAAAACAAGCTCCAAATCATGTTTGATGCACTCTTTAAGTTAATTTTATTTCAGTACTGTTTAATCAGGATGATAGGAACACTGTGGACAGTTTTCAGCAAGTTGCAACATTGGAATACAGAAATAAACACTTTTCCAAAAACAAGCTCTAAATCATTTTGAAAAACAGAAATAAACACTTAACAAAAACAAGCTCCAAATCATGTTGAAATACAGAAATAAACACTTTTACATAAACAAGTTCTAAATCATGTTTGATGCACTCTGTAAGTTAATTGTTTTTCAGTACTGTTTAATCAGGATGATAGGAACACTGTGGACAGTTTTCATCAAGTTGCAACATTGGAATACAGAAATAAACACTTTTCCAAAAACAAGCTCTAAATCATGTTGAAATACAGAAAAAACGCTTTTCAAAAACAAGCTCCAAATCATGTTGAAATACATAAAAAACACTTTTCAAAAACAAGCTCCCAATCACGTTGAAATACAGAAATCAGCACTTTTCAAAAACAAGATCCAAATCATGTTGAAATATAGAAATAAACACTTTTCCATAAACAAGCTCTAAATCATGTTTGATGCACTCTGTAAGTTAATTTTATTTCAGTACTGTTTAATCCGGATGATAGGAACACTGTGGACAGTTTTCAGCAAGTTGCAACAGTGGAATATAGAAATAAACACTTTTCCAAAAACAAGCTCTAAATCATGTTGAAAAACAGAAATAAGCACTTTTCAAAAACAAGCTCCAAATCATGTTGAAATACAGAAATAAACACTTTTCCATAAACAAGCTCTAAATCATGTTTGATGCACTCTTTAAGTTAATTTTATTTCAGTACTGTTTAATCAGGATGATAGGAAAACTGTGGACAGTTTTCAGCAAGTTGCAACATTGGAATACAGAAATAAACACTTTTCCAAAAACAAGATCTAAATCATGTTGAAAAACAGAAATAAACACTTAACAAAAACAAGCTCCAAATCATGTTGAAATACAGAAATAAACACTTTCCCATAAACAAGTTCTAAATCATGTTTGATGCTCTCTGTAAGTTAATTTTATTTCAGTACTGTTTAATCAGGATGATAGTAACACTGTGGACGGTTTTCATCAAGTTGCAACATTGGAATACAGAAATAAACACTTTTCCAAAAACAAGCTCTAAATCATGTTGAAAAACAGAAATAAACACTTTTCAAAAACAAGCTCCAAATCACGTTAACCTGTTGGGGAAGGGGGCGCTGTTTAGACTATTTATGCTAATTGGGTAATTTTTGAAACGGCTTCCCACAAAATACTTGATCTTACAATATGCATATTATTATTATTATTGGATAGAAAACAGTCTATAGTTTCTATAGGAGTTGAAATTTTGTCTCTAAGTGGAACAGAGCCCATTCTACAGCAATTTCCCTGACATGGATTCAGATTTCAGAAATGTTGGCCACTGTTCTGAAGTCAGTTAAAACGGCACTGATATTGCTATGACTATACGGACACTTCTTACGTCTTCCCCTGGATGCCTTTACGTGATGACGATTCCAATGGGGTCGATTGCGCGTTCACAGGCCCTACAAATGAAAAAACCCTGAAGCTAGTCTTTCTTTTGGAGCTGCGTCATGCGCCTAGAGGACACCGGCCCGCTCCTGTTCCAAGCATTAGTGAAGGGGGTAATATTACTCGGGTCATGTTTCTACTCGTTATGGGAGTTAAAAACATCATAAGGTAGTTAATTTAAAGCGTTTTATAGCAATTTATATCCGTTTAGTGCGATTTTGGGACATTTATTTTTGCAACGATGTGAATAGTTGGGCACGCTTTTCAGTTCATCCCGAACGCAGTAGGCATTTCCACATGGCAAGAGGACAGCTTTCCACCAAAAGACGATTGCTCTCAAGAAAGGATCCTTTGCCCAAGATACTGATGGAAGAACAGCTCAAGGTAGGACATTTTTATTATGATAAATCGTGTTTCTGTCGAAACATTTTAGTGGCTTAGGACGCCATGTTTTATGACGTAGCTTCGCTAGGCGCAAACTGTATTGAAAAGTAAGGATAAATTAAAAAATGTTATTCCGCAATTGTATTAAGAATTAAATTGTCCATCAATCCCTGTCCACCCTATATTTTTTAGTCACGTTTATGAGTATTTATGTATAAGAGTAGATCACTGTCTAAGTGGCGCAAGGACTTTTTCTGACCAGCTTGTCTACATTTCACATTGTCTAACCATGATTTTGGTGGCTAAATATAAACATTTGCGATCAAACTCTATATGGAATGTGTAATATGATGTTACAGGAGTGTCATCGGAAGAATTCTGAGAAGGTTAGTGAAAAAATTAATATCTTTTGGCGATGTTGACTTTTATCGCTCACTTTGGCTAGAATCAATGCTGGGCTGCTATGTGCTATGTGCTATGCTTATATAACGATTTATTGTGTTTTCGCTGTAAGACACTTAGAAAATCTGAAATATTGTCTGTATTCACAGGATCTGTGTCTTTCGATTCGTGTATGCTGTGTATTTTTACGAAATGTTTGATGATTAGTAAGTAGGTAAACACGTTGCTCTAAGTAGTTTTTCTATTCCATTTGTGACGGTGGGTGCAATTGTAACCTATGCCATCTACCTGAAATATGCACTTTTTTCTAACAAAACCTATCCCATACCATAAATATGTTATCAGACTGTCATCTAATTAGTTTTTTTGTTGGTTAGGGGCTATAAATATCTTAGTTTAGCCGAATTGGTGATGGCTACTGGTGTTGGTGGACAAATAAAAGATGGTGGATTATGCTAATGTGTTTTTAGGTAATAGATGTACATCTTTACATATTGTGTCTTCCCTGTAAAACATTTTAAAAATCGGACATGTTGACTGGATTCACAAGATCTGTGTCTTTCATTAGCTGTATTGGACTTTAATGTGTGAAAGTTAAATATTTTAAAAAAATATATTTTTTGAATTTCGCGGCACTGGTTTTTCAGTGGGGGGGGGGGGGGTGTGCCGCTAGCGCCACGCTGATCCTAGACAGGTTAAAATACAGAAATAAGCACTTTTCAAAAACAAGCCCCAAATCATGTTGAAATACAGAAAAAAACACTTTTCCATAAACAAGCTCTAAATCATGTTTGATGCACTCTGTAAGTTAATTTTTTTTCAGTACTGTTTAATCAGGATGATAGTAACACTGTGGACGGTTTTCAGCAAGTTGCAACATTGGAATACAGAAATAAACACTTTTCCAAAAACAAGCTCTAAATCATGTTGAAAAACAGAAATAAACACTTTTCAAAAACAAGCTCCAAATCATGTTAAAATACAGAAATAAGCACTTTTCAAAAACAAGCTCCAAATCATGTTGAAATACAGAAGTAAACACTTTTCCATAAACAAGCTCTAAATCATGTTTGATGCACTCTGTAAGTTAATTTTATTTCAGTACTGTTTAATCAGGATGATAGGAACACTGTGGACAGTTTTCATCAAGTTGCAACATTGGAATACAGAAATAAAAACTTTTCCAAAAACAAGCTCTAAATGTCACAGCGGCGTGTATAAGTGGCAGAGGAAGTCAGGCGCAGGAGAGTCAAATAGAGTGTAGAATGGAGTACTTTAATTACAGTCCCAGTAATCTGCTCCATAACACTCACGGAAAAATATAATACAAAATCTGGGTACGAAGACCCATCGCACACCTATACACAAACAACACAACACTTGACAACGAACAATCTCTGACAAACACATGAAGGGAAACAGAGGGTTAAATACACAACAGGTAATAAATGGGATTGACAACAGGTGTGTGGGAAGACAAGACAAAACCAATGGAAAATGAAAAATGGATCGATGATGGCTAGAAGACCGGTGAAGTCGACCGCCGAACACCGCCCGGACAAGGAGAGGCAACGACTTCGGCAGAAGTCGTGACAGTACCCCCCCCCTGACGCGCGGCTCCAGCAGTGCGTCGACACCGGCCTCGGGGACGACCCGGAGGGCGAGGTGCAGGGCGATCCGGATGGAGGCGGTGGAATTCTTTTAACATGGAAGGATCTAAAACGTCCTCCACCGGAACCCAGCATCTCTCCTCCGGCCCGTACCCCTCCCAGTCCACGAGGTACTGAAGGCCCCTCGCCCGACGTCTCGAATCCAAAATGGATCGAATAGCGTACGCCGGGACCCCCTCGATGTCTAGAGGAGGCGGAGGAACTTCACGCACTTCAGCCTCCTGGAGCGGGCCAGCCACCACCGGCCTGAGGAGAGACACATGGAACGAGGGGTTAATATGGTAATTAATGGGCAGTTGTAATCTATAACATACCTCGTTCACTCTCCTCAGGACTTTAAACGGCCCCACAAACCGCGGACACAGCTTCCGGCAGAGCAGGCGGAGGGGCAGGTTTCGGGTCGAGAGCCAGACCCTGTCCCCTGGTACGAACACCGGGGCCTCACTGCGGCGACGGTCTGCGCCAATTTTCTGGCGCCTTATGGCACGCTGAAGGTGGACGTGGGCTGCCTCCCAAGTTTCCTCAGCGTGCCGAAACCAATTGTCCACCGCAGGAGCTTCGGTCTGACTCTGATGCCAAGGAGCCAGAACCGGCTGATACCCTAATACACATTGAAAAGGGGTAAGGTTAGTGGAGGAGTGACGTAGCGAGTTCTGGGCTATCTCTGCCCAGGGCACGAACTTCGCACACTCCCCTGGCCGGTCCTGGCAATAGGACCGCAGAAACCTGCCCACATCCTGGTTAACTCTCTCCACCTGCCCATTACTCTCGGGGTGAAAACCTGAGGTAAGACTAACCGAGATCCCCAGACGTTCCATGAACGCCTTCCAGACCCTTGACGTGAACTGGGGACCCCGATCAGACACTATATCCTCAGGCACCCCATAATGCCAGAAAACATGTGTAAACAGAGCCTCCGCAGTTTGTAAGGCCGTAGGGAGACCGGGCAAAGGGATAAGACGACAGGACTTAGAGAACCGGTCCACAACGACCAGGATCGTGGTGTAACCCTGTGAAGGTGGAAGATCAGTCACAAAATCCACTGACAGGTGCGACCACGGCCGTTGAGGAACGGGTAAAGGTAAAAGCTTACCTCTAGGCAGGTGTCTAGGAGCCTTGCACTGGGCGCACACCGAACAGGAGGAAACATAAATCCTCACGTCCTTAGCTAAAGTGGGCCACCAGTACCTCCCATCAAGACAGCGCATCGTCCGACCTATCCCAGGATGACCAGAGGAGGGTGACGTGTGAGCCCAATAGATCAATCGGTCGCGGACAGCAGACGGAACGTACAGACGACCAGCTGGACACTCAGGAGGAGAGGGCTCTGCACGTGACGCCCGCTCAATGTCCGCGTCCAGCTCCCACACTACTGGCGCCACCAAACACGACTCTGGGAGTATGGGAGTGGGATCCATGGGTCACTCCTCTGTGTCATACAGCCGAGACAATGCGTCTGCCTTGACGTTCTGGGAGCCTGGTCTGTAAGTAAGCGTAAACACAAAACGAGTGAAAAACATGGCCCACCTTGCCTGGCGAGGATTTAGTCTCTTCGCCTGCCGGATGTACTCCAGATTGCGGTGGTCAGTCCAGATGAGAAAAGGGTGATTAGCCCCCTCAAGCCAATGCCTCCACACCTTCAAGGCTTTTACGACAGCTAACAGCTCTCGGTCCCCCACATCATAGTTACGCTCCGCCGGGCTGAGCTTCTTCGAGAAAAAAGCACAGGGGCGAAGCTTCGGTGGCACACCCGAACGCTGAGAGAGCACTGCTCCTATCCCAGCTTCGGATGCGTCCACCTCTACTATGAATGGCAAAGAGGGATCCGGATGAGCCAACACAGGCGCCGAGGTAAACAGAGCCTTCAGTTTACCAAAAGCCCTATTCGCCTCGACCGACCACTGCAAGCGCACCGGTCCCCCCTTTAGCAGTGAGGTAATGGGAGCTGCAACCTGACCAAAACCCCGGATAAATCTCCGGTAGTAATTGGCAAACCCTAAAAAACGCTGCACCTCCTTTACCGTGGTTGGAGTCGGCCAATTACGCACGGCTGTAATGCGGTCGCTCTCCATTTCCACTCCTGAAGTGGAAATCTGATGCCCTAGGAAGGAGATGGATTGTTGGAAGAACAAGCATTTCTCAGCCTTGACATATAAATCATGCTCCAACAGGCGACCAAGCACCCTGCGCACCAAGGACACATGCTCAGCGCGTGTAGCAGAGTATATCAAAATATCATCGATATACACCACTACACCCTGCCCATTCAGGTCCCTGAAGATCTCATCTACAAACGATTGGAAGACTGATGGAGCATTCATCAACCCATATGGCATGACCAGGTACTCATAATGACCTGAGGTGGTGCTAAATGCCGTCTTCCACTCATCACCCTTCCTAATACGCACCAGATTGTACGCACTCCTGAGATCCAATTTTGTGAAGAAGCGGGCCCCGCGCATTGACTCCATTACTGTATTAATCAAAGGTAGCGGGTAACTATATTTTACCGTGATTTTATTAAGGTCTCGATAATCAATGCACGGGCGTAAACCGCCATCCTTCTTCTTCACAAAAAAGAAACTCGAAGAGGCGGGTGAAATGGATGGCTGAATGAACCCCTGACGCAGGGATTCAGAGATATAATTATTCATAGCCACTGTCTCCGCTTGCGACAGAGGATACATATGACTCCTGGGATATGCAGCGTCTACCAGGAGATCTATCGCACAATCCCCCTGTCGATGGGGTGGTAATTGAGTCGCCTTCTTTTTACAGAAGGCGAGTGCCAAATCGGCATATTCTGGGGGAATGCGCACGGTGGAAACCTGGTCTGGACTTTCCACCGTAGTAGCACCAACGGAAACCCCTACACACCTACCTGAGCACTCTCGCGACCACCCCGTGAGAGCCCTCTGTGGCCAAGAAACAGTGGGGTTATGAGTAGTTAACCAGGGTAGGCCTAACACCACAGAATACGCAGGGGAATCAATAAGAAAAAGACTAATCTTCTCCTTGTGACCTCCCTGCGTTATCATAGACAAAGGTGCGGTGACCTCCCTGATAAACCCTGACCCTATTGGTCGACTATCTAAGGCATGAATAGGGAAAGGCATATCAACAGAAACAACAGGAATCCCTAAACTATGAGCAAAATTTTTATTAATGAAATTCCCAGCCGCGCCTGAATCTACTAGCGCCTTATACTGGGAATGCAGGGAAAAATCCGGAAAGGTGACAGAGACAAACATAAGTGCAGCAGAGGGCTCTGGATGAGTATGGTGCCTACTCACCTGGGGTGATGCCAGAGTGCCCTGCCTGCCTTCTCTATTCCCAGAGGAACCAACCCGACACCGAACAGCAGTGTGATCTCTGCGATCATAGATGGTGCTCGAGCGGGTACCCCCTCCGGTCTTCCGACGCACCGTCCCTCCCAATTCCATTGGTTCGGGAGAGAGGGTGCGGGAGGATGGAACAACCAGACCCCGATCTAGACGTCCACGAGTAGCCAGCATGTTGTCCAGCCTGATGGACATGTCCACCAGCTGGTCGAAGTTAAGGGTGGTGTCTCTACAGGCCAGCTCCCGACGGACGTCCTCGCGTAGGCTACAATGGTAATGGTCGATCAGGGCCCTGTCGCTCCATCCAGCGCCGGCAGCCAAGGTCCTAAACTCCAAAGCAAACTCCTGGGCACTCCTCGTCCCCTGCCTCAGATGATAGAGAAGCTCACCCGCCGTTTTTCCTTCGGGAGGATGGTCGAATACTCTCCTGAAATAACGGGTGAACTCCACAAAATGGTCCAACGCCACAGTCTCCTCTCTACACACAGCGCTGGCCCACTCCCGGGCTCTCCCGGTGAGGCATGAGACGAGGGCGGAACTCTTCTCCCGGTCGGATGGTACTGGGGAGACCGTGGCCAGATATAAGTTCAGTTTAAGGAGGAAACCCTGGCAGCCAGCAGTATCTCCGTTGTAACCCGTGGGTAGGGGTAAACGGATTTTATTAGGTTCAGGTGGGGAAAACGCGTTAACGGTAAATCCCAGTTGTGGCAGTGGAGGCGCTGGAGAAACTCCCTGTCTCTCCAAGCGATCCATATTCTGGACAATACGATCCATGATGGCGCTCAAACAGTCAATCTCCTTAGCTTGTTCCATAACGCGCTTTTCCACCTCCATGGCCGTCGTGTCCTCTCCTGCTGACTTCATATATAAGGGTCAGAGATTCTGTCACAGCGGCGTGTATAAGTGGCAGAGGAAGTCAGGCGCAGGAGAGTCAAATAGAGTGTAGAATGGAGTACTTTAATTAAAGTCCCAGTAATCTGCTCCATAACACTCACGGAAAAATATAATACAAAATCTGGGTACGAAGACCCATCGCACACCTATACACAAACAACACAACACTTGACAACGAACAATCTCTGACAAACACATGAAGGGAAACAGAGGGTTAAATACACAACAGGTAATAAATGGGATTGACAACAGGTGTGTGGGAAGACAAGACAAAACCAATGGAAAATGAAAAATGGATCGATGATGGCTAGAAGACCGGTGAAGTCGACCGCCGAACACCGCCCGGACAAGGAGAGGCAACGACTTCGGCAGAAGTCGTGACACTAAATCATGTTGAAATACAGAAAAAACACTTTTCAAATACAAGCTCCAAATCATGTTGAAATACAGAAATAAACACTTTTCCATAAACAAGCTCTAAATCATGTTTGATGCACTCTGTAAGTTAATTTTATTTCAGTAATGTTTAATCAGGATGATAGTAACACTGTGGACGGTTTTCAGCAAGTTGCAACATTGGAATACAGAAATAAACACTTTTCAAAAACAAAAACAAATCACGTTAAAATACAGAAATAAGCACTTTTAAAAAACAAGCCCCAAATCATGTTGAAATACAGAAATAAACACTTTTCCATAAACAAGCTCTAAATCATGTTTGATGCACTCTGTAAGTTAATTTTATTTCAGTACTGTTTAATCAGGATGATAGGAACACTGTGGACAGTTTTCATCAAGTTGCAACATTGGAATACAGAAATAAACACTTTTCCAAAAACAAGCTCTAAATCATGTTGAAAAACAGAAAAAACACTTTTTAAATACAAGCTCCAAATCATGTTGAAATACAGAAATAAGCACTTTTCAAAAACAAGCTCCAAATCATGTTGAAATACAGAAATAGACACTGTTCCATAAACAAGCTCTAAATCATGTTTGACGCACTCTGTAAGTAAATTTTATTTTAGTACTGTTTAATCAGGATGATAGGAACACTGTGGACAGTTTTCAGCAAGTTGCAACATTGGAATACAGAAATAAACACTTTTCCAAAAACAAGCTCTAAATCATTTTGAAAAACAGAAATAAACACTTTTCAAAAACAAGCTCCAAATCATGTTGAAATACAGAAATAAGCACTTTTCAAAAACAAGCTCCAAATCATGTTGAAATACAGAAATAAACACTGTTCCATAAACAAGCTCTAAATCATGTTTGACGCACTCTGTAAGTTAATTTTATTTCAGCACTGTTTAATCAGGATGATAGGAACACTGTGGACAGTTTTCATCAAGTTGCAACATTAGAATACAGAAATAAACGCTTTTCTAAAAACAAGCTCTAAATCATGTTGAAAAAAAGAAATAAACACTTTTCAAAAACAAGCTCCAAGTCATGTTCAAAAACAGAAATAAACACTTTTCAAAAACAAGCTCCAAATCATGTTGAAATACAGAAATAAGCACTTTTCAAAAACAAGCTCCAAATCATGTTGAAATACAGAAATAGACACTGTTCCATAAACAAGCTCTAAATCATGTTTGACGCACTCTGTAAGTAAATTTTATTTTAGTACTGTTTAATCAGGATGATAGGAACACTGTGGACAGTTTTCAGCAAGTTGCAACATTGGAATACAGAAATAAACACTTTTCCAAAAACAAGCTCTAAATCATTTTGAAAAACAGAAATAAACACTTTTCAAAAACAAGCTCCAAATCATGTTGAAATACAGAAATAAGCACTTTTCAAAAACAAGCTCCAAATCATGTTGAAATACAGAAATAAACACTGTTCCATAAACAAGCTCTAAATCATGTTTGACGCACTCTGTAAGTTAATTTTATTTCAGCACTGTTTAATCAGGATGATAGGAACACTGTGGACAGTTTTCATCAAGTTGCAACATTAGAATACAGAAATAAACGCTTTTCTAAAAACAAGCTCTAAATCATGTTGAAAAAAAGAAATAAACACTTTTCAAAAACAAGCTCCAAGTCATGTTCAAAAACAGAAATAAACACTTTTCAAAAACAAGCTCCAAATCATGTTGAAATACAGAAATAAGCACTTTTCAAAAACAAGCTCCAAATCATGTTGAAATACAGAAATAAACACTTTTCCATAAACAAGCTCTAAATCATGTTTGATGCACTCTGTAAGTTAATTTTATTTCAGTACTGTTTAATCAGGATGATAGGAACACTGTGGACAGTTTTCAGCAAGTTGCAACATTGGAATACAGAAATAAACACTTTTCCAAAAACAAGCTCTAAATCATTTTGAAAAACAGAAATAAACACTTTTCAAAAACAAGCTCCAAATCATGTTGAAATACAGAAATAAGCACTTTTCAAAAACAAGCTCCAAATCATGTTGAAATACAGAAATAAACACTGTTCCATAAACAAGCTCTAAATCATGTTTGACGCACTCTGTAAGTTAATTTTATTTCAGCACTGTTTAATCAGGATGATAGGAACACTGTGGACAGTTTTCATCAAGTTGCAACATTAGAATACAGAAATAAACGCATTTCCAAAAACAAGCTCTAAATCATGTTGAAAAAAAGAAATAAACACTTTTCAAAAACAAGCTCCAAATCATGTTCAAAAACAGAAATAAACACTTTTCAAAAACAAGCTCCAAATCATGTTGAAATACAGAAATAAGCACTTTTCAAAAACAAGCTCCAAATCAAGTTGAAATACAGAAATAAACACTTTTCCAAAACAAGCTCCAAATCATGTTTGATGCACTCTGTAAGTTTAATTTATTTCAGTACTGTTTAATCAGGATGATAGTAACACTGTGGACGATTTTCAGCAAGTTGCAACATTGGAATACAGAAATAAACACTTTTCCAAAAACAAGCTCTAAATCATGTTGAAAAACAGAAATAAACACTTTTCAAAAACAAGCTCCAAATCACGTTAAAATACAGAAATAAGCACTTTTCAAAAACAAGCCCCAAATCATGTTGAAATACAGAAATAAACACTTTTCCATAAACAAGCTCTAAATCATGTTTGATGCACTCTGTAAGTTAATTTTATTTCAGTACTGTTTAATCAGGATGATAGGAACACTGTGGACAGTTTTCAGCAAGTTGCAACATTGGAATACAGAAATAAACACTTTTCCAAAAACATGCTCTAAATCATGTTGAAAAACAGAAATAAGCACTTTTCAAAAACAAGCTCCAAATCAAGTTGAAATACAGAAATAAACACTTTTCCAAAACAAGCTCCAAATCATGTTTGATGCACTCTTTAAGTTAATTTTATTTCAGTACTGTTTAATCAGGATGATAGGAACACTGTGGACAGTTTTCAGCAAGTTGCAACATTGGAATACAGAAATAAACACTTTTCCAAAAACAAGCTCTAAATCATTTTGAAAAACAGAAATAAACACTTAACAAAAACAAGCTCCAAATCATGTTGAAATACAGAAATAAACACTTTTCCATAAACAAGTTCTTAATCATGTTTGATGCACTCTGTAAGTTAATTTTATTTCAGTACTGGTTAATCAGGATGATAGGAACACTGTGGACAGTTTTCATCAAGTTGCAACATTGGAATACAGAAATAAACACTTTTCCAAAAACAAGCTCTAAATCATGTTGAAATACAGAAAAAACACTTTTCAAATACAACCTCCAAATCATGTTGAAATACAGAAAAAAACACTATTCCATAAACAAGCTCTAAATCATGTTTGATGCACTCTGTAAGTAAATTTTATTTCAGTACTGTTTAATCAGGATGATAGTAACACTGTGGACGATTTTCAGCAAGTTGCAACATTGGAATACAGAAATAAACACTTTTCCAAAAACAAGCTCTAAATCACGTTAACCTGTCTAGGATCAGCGTGGCGCTAGCGGCACCCCCCCCCCCCCCCACTGAAAAACCAGTGCCGCGAAATTCAAAAAAAATATTTTTTTAAAATATTTAACTTTCACACATTAAAGTCCAATACAGCTAATGAAAGACACAGATCTTATGAATCCAGTCAACATTTCCGATTTTTAAAATGTTTTACAGGGAAGACACAATATGTAAAGATGTACATCTATTACCTAAAAACACATTAGCATAATCCACCATCTTTTATTTGTCCACCAACACCAGTAGCCATCACCAATTCGGCTAAACTAAGATATTTATAGCCCCTAACCAACAAAAAAACTCATTAGATGACAGTCTGATAACATATTTATGGTATGGGATAGGTTTTGTTAGAAAAAAGTGCATATTTCAGGTATATGGCATAGTTTACAATTGCACCCACCATCACAAATGGACTAGAATAATTACAATGAGCAACGTGTTTACCTAACTACTAATCATCAAACATTTCGTAAAAATACACAGCATACACGAATCGAAAGACACAGATCCTGTGAATACAGACAATATTTCAGATTTTCTAAGTGTCTTACAGCGAAAACACAATAAATCGTTATATTAGCTTAGCACATAGCAATTAGCAGCCCAGCATTGATTCTAGCCAAAGTGAGCGATAAAAGTCAACATCGCCAAAAGATATTAATTTTTTCACTAACCTTCTCAGAATTCTTCCGATGACACTCCTGTAACATCACATTACAACATGCATATACAGTTTGATCGAAAATGTTTATATTTAGCCACCAAAATCATGGTTAGACAATGTGAAATGTAGACAAGCTGGTAAAGAAAACGTCCTTGCGCCACTTAGACAGTGATCTACTCTTATACATAAATAGTCATAAACGTGACTAAAAAATATAGGGTGGACAGGGATTGATAGACAATTTAATTCTTAATACAATTGCGTTATTACATTTTTTAATTTATCCTTACTTTTCAATACAGTTTGCGCCAAGCGAAGCTACGTCAAAAAACATGGCGTCCTAAGCCACTAAAATGTTTCGACAGAAACACGATTTATCATAATAAAAATGTCCTACCTTGAGCTGTTCTTCCATCAGTATCTTGGGCAAAGGATCCTTTCTTGGGAGAAATCGTCTTTTGGTGGAAAGCTGTCCTCTTGCCATGTGGAAATGTCAACTACGTTCGGGATGAACTGAAAAGCGTGCCCAACTTTTCACATCGTTGCAAAAATAAATGTCCCAAAATCGCACTAAACGGATATAAATTGCTATAAAACGCTTTAAATTAACTACTTTGTGATGTTTGTAACTCCTATAACGAGTGAAAAGATGACCGGAGAAATATAACAGGCTAAACTAACGCTTGGAACAGGAGAGGGTCGGTGTCTTCCACGCGCGTTACGCAGCAAGAAAAGACTTGCTAGCTAAAGGTTTTTTTCATTTGTAGGGCCTGTGAACGAGCAATCGAGCCCGTTGGAATCGTCATCACGTAAAGGCATCCAGGGGAAGACGTAAGAAGTGTCCGTATAGTCATAGCAACGACAGAGCCCTTTTAAATGACTTCAGAAAAGTGGCCAACGTTTCTCAAATCTGACTCCATGTCAGGGAAATTGCTGTAGAATGGGCTCTGTTCCACTTAGAGACAAAATTTCAACTCCTATAGAAACTATAGACTGTTTTCTATCCAATAATAATAATAATATGCATATTGTACGATCAAGGATTTTGTGGGAAGCCGTTTAAAAAATTAGCCACATTAGCATAAATAGTCTAAACAGCGCCCCCATCCCCAACAGGTTAAAATACAGAAATAAGCACTTTTCAAAAACAAGCCCCAAATCATGTTGAAATACAGAAATAAACACTTTTCCATAAACAAGCTCTAAATCATGTTTGATGCACTCTGTAAGTTAATTTTATTTCAGTACTGTTTAATCAGGATGATAGGAACACTGTGGACAGTTTTCAGCAAGTTGCAACATTGGAATACAGAAATAAACACTTTTCCAAAAACATGCTCTAAATCATGTTGAAAAACAGAAATAAGCACTTTTCAAAAACAAGCTCCAAATCAAGTTGAAATACAGAAATAAACACTTTTCCAAAACAAGCTCCAAATCATGTTTGATGCACTCTTTAAGTTAATTTTATTTCAGTACTGTTTAATCAGGATGATAGGAACACTGTGGACAGTTTTCAGCAAGTTGCAACATTGGAATACAGAAATAAACACTTTTCCAAAAACAAGCTCTAAATCATTTTGAAAAACAGAAATAAACACTTAACAAAAACAAGCTCCAAATCATGTTGAAATACAGAAATAAACACTTTTCCATAAACAAGTTCTAAATCATGTTTGATGCACTCTGTAAGTTAATTTTATTTCAGTACTGGTTAATCAGGATGATAGGAACACTGTGGACAGTTTTCATCAAGTTGCAACATTGGAATACAGAAATAAACACTTTTCCAAAAACAAGCTCTAAATCATGTTGAAATACAGAAAAAACACTTTTCAAATACAACCTCCAAATCATGTTGAAATACAGAAAAAAACACTATTCCATAAACAAGCTCTAAATCATGTTTGATGCACTCTGTAAGTTAATTTTATTTCAGTACTGTTTAATCAGGATGATAGTAACACTGTGGACGGTTTTCAGCAAGTTGCAACATTGGAATACAGAAATAAACACTTTTCCAAAAACAAGCTCTAAATCATGTTGAAAAACAGAAATAAACACTTAACAAAAACAAGCTCCAAATCATGTTGAAATACAGAAATAAACACTTTTCCATAAACAAGTTCTAAATCATGTTTGATGCTCTCTGTAAGTTAATTTTATTTCAGTACTGTTTAATCAGGATGATAGTAACACTGTGGACGGTTTTCAGCAAGTTGCAACATTGGAATACAGAAATAAACACTTTTCCAAAAACAAGCTCTAAATCATGTTGAAAAACAGAAATAAACACTTTTCAAAAACAAGCTCCAAATCATGTTGAAATACAGAAATAAGCACTTTTCAAAAACAAGCTCCAAATCATGTTGAAATACAGAAATAGACACTGTTCCATAAACAAGCTCTAAATCATGTTTGACGCACTCTGTAAGTAAATTTTATTTCAGTACTGTTTAATCAGGATGATAGGAACACTGTGGACAGTTTTCAGCAAGTTGCAACATTGGAATACAGAAATAAACACTTTTCCAAAAACAAGCTCTAAATCATTTTGAAAAACAGAAATAAACACTTTTCAAAAACAAGCTCCAAATCATGTTGAAATACAGAAATAAGCACTTTTCAAAAACAAGCTCCAAATCATGTTGAAATACAGAAATAAACACTGTTCCATAAACAAGCTCTAAATCATGTTTGACGCACTCTGTAAGTTAATTTTATTTCAGCACTGTTTAATCAGGATGATAGGAACACTGTGGACAGTTTTCATCAAGTTGCAACATTAGAATACAGAAATAAACGGTTTTCCAAAAACAAGCTCTAAATCATGTTGAAAAAAAGAAATAAACACTTTTCAAAAACAAGCTCCAAATCATGTTCAAAAACAGAAATAAACACTTTTCAAAAACAAGCTCCAAATCATGTTGAAATACAGAAATAAGCACTTTTCAAAAACAAGCTCCAAATCATGTTGAAATACAGAAATAAACACTTTTCCATAAACAAGCTCTAAATCATGTTTGATGCACTCTGTAAGTTAATTTTATTTCAGTACTGTTTAATCAGGATGATAGGAACACTGTGGACAGTTTTCAGCAAGTTGCAACATTGGAATACAGAAATAAACACTTTTCCAAAAACAAGCTCTAAATCATTTTGAAAAACAGAAATAAACACTTTTCAAAAACAAGCTCCAAATCATGTTGAAATACAGAAATAAGCACTTTTCAAAAACAAGCTCCAAATCATGTTGAAATACAGAAATAAACACTGTTCCATAAACAAGCTCTAAATCATGTTTGACGCACTCTGTAAGTTAATTTTATTTCAGCACTGTTTAATCGGGATGATAGGAACACTTTTGACAGTTTTCATCAAGTTGCAACATTAGAATACAGAAATAAACGCTTTTCCAAAAACAAGCTCTAAATCATGTTGAAAAAAAGAAATAAACACTTTTCAAAAACAAGCTCCAAATCATGTTCAAAAACAGAAATAAACACTTTTCAAAAACAAGCTCCAAATCATGTTGAAATACAGAAATAAGCACTTTTCAAAAACAAGCTCCAAATCATGTTGAAATACAGAAATAAACACTTTTCCATAAACAAGCTCTAAATCATGTTTGATGCACTCTGTAAGTTAATTTTATTTCAGTACTGTTTAATCAGGATGATAGGAACACTGTGGACAGTTTTCAGCAAGTTGCAACATTGGAATACAGAAATAAACACTTTTCCAAAAACAAGCTCTAAATCATTTTGAAAAACAGAAATAAACACTTTTCAAAAACAAGCTCCAAATCATGTTGAAATACAGAAATAAGCACTTTTCAAAAACAAGCTCCAAATCATGTTGAAATACAGAAATAAACACTGTTCCATAAACAAGCTCTAAATCATGTTTGACGCACTCTGTAAGTTAATTTTATTTCAGCACTGTTTAATCAGGATGATAGGAACACTGTGGACAGTTTTCATCAAGTTGCAACATTAGAATACAGAAATAAACGCTTTTCCAAAAACAAGCTCTAAATCATGTTGAAAAAAAGAAATAAACACTTTTCAAAAACAAGCTCCAAATCATGTTCAAAAACAGAAATAAACACTTTTCAAAAACAAGCTCCAAATCATGTTGAAATACAGAAATAAGCACTTTTCAAAAACAAGCTCCAAATCAAGTTGAAATACAGAAATAAACACTTTTCCAAAACAAGCTCCAAATCATGTTTGATGCACTCTGTAAGTTTAATTTATTTCAGTACTGTTTAATCAGGATGATAGTAACACTGTGGACGATTTTCAGCAAGTTGCAACATTGGAATACAGAAATAAACACTTTTCCAAAAACAAGCTCTAAATCATGTTGAAAAACAGAAATAAACACTTTTCAAAAACAAGCTCCAAATCACGTTAAAATACAGAAATAAGCACTTTTCAAAAACAAGCCCCAAATCATGTTGAAATACAGAAATAAACACTTTTCCAAAAACAAGCTCTAAATCACGTTAAAATACAGAAACAAGCACTTTTCAAAAACAAGCCCCAAATCATGTTGAAATACAGAAATAAACACTTTTCCATAAACAAGCTCTAAATCATGTTTGATGCACTCTGTAAGTTAATTTTATTTCAGTACTGTTTAATCAGGATGATAGGAACACTGTGGACAGTTTTCAGCAAGTTGCAACATTGGAATACAGAAATAAACACTTTTCCAAAAACATGCTCTAAATCATGTTGAAAAACAGAAATAAGCACTTTTCAAAAACAAGCTCCAAATCAAGTTGAAATACAGAAATAAACACTTTTCCAAAACAAGCTCCAAATCATGTTTGATGCACTCTTTAAGTTAATTTTATTTCAGTACTGTTTAATCAGGATGATAGGAACACTGTGGACAGTTTTCAGCAAGTTGCAACATTGGAATACAGAAATTAACACTTTTCCAAAAACAAGCTCTAAATCATTTTGAAAAACAGAAATAAACACTTAACAAAAACAAGCTCCAAATCATGTTGAAATACAGAAATAAACACTTTTCCATAAACAAGTTCTAAATCATGTTTGATGCACTCTGTAAGTTAATTTTATTTCAGTACTGGTTAATCAGGATGATAGGAACACTGTGGACAGTTTTCATCAAGTTGCAACATTGGAATACAGAAATAAACACTTTTCCAAAAACAAGCTCTAAATCATGTTGAAATACAGAAAAAACACTTTTCAAATACAACCTCCAAATCATGTTGAAATACAGAAAAAAACACTATTCCATAAACAAGCTCTAAATCATGTTTGATGCACTCTGTAAGTTAATTTTATTTCAGTACTGTTTAATCAGGATGATAGTAACACTGTGGACGGTTTTCAGCAAGTTGCAACATTGGAATACAGAAATAAACACTTTTCCAAAAACAAGCTCTAAATCATGTTGAAAAACAGAAATAAACACTTTTCAAAAACAAGCTCCAAATCACGTTAAAATACAGAAATAAGCACTTTTCAAAAACAAGCCCCAAATCATGTTGAAATACAGAAATAAACACTTTTCCATAAACAAGCTCTAAATCATGTTTGATGCACTCTGTAAGTTAATTTTATTTCAGTACTGTTTAATCAGGATGATAGGAACACTGTGGACAGTTTTCATCAAGTTGCAACATTGGAATACAGAAATAAACACTTTTCCAAAAACAAGCTCTAAATCATGTTGAAAAACAGAAAAAACACTTTTCAAATACAAGCTCTAAATCACGTTAAAATACAGAAATAAACACTTTTCCAAAAACAAGCTCTAAATCATGTTGAAAAACAGAAATAAACACTTTTCAAAAACAAGCTCTAAATCATGTTTGATGCACTCTGTAAGTTAATTTTATTTCAGTACTGTTTAATCAGGATGATAAGAACACTGTGGACAGTTTTCAGCAAGTTGCAACATTGGAATACAGAAATAAACACTTTTCCAAAAACAAGCTCTAAATCATGTTGAAAAACAGAAATAAACACTTTTCAAAAACAAGCTCTAAATCATGTTAAAATACAGAAATAAGCACTTTTCAAAAACAAGCTCCAAATCATGTTGAAATACAGAAATAAACACTTTTCCATAAACAAGCTCTAAATCATGTTTGATGCACTCTGTAAGTTAATTTTATTTCAGTACTGTTTAATCAGGATGATAGGAACACTGTGGACAGTTTTCATCAAGTTGCAACATTGGAATACAGAAATAAACACTTTTCCAAAAACAAGCTCTAAATCATGTTGAAAAACAGAAAAAACACTTTTCAAATACAAGCTCTAAATCACGTTAAAATACAGAAATAAACACTTTTCCAAAAACAAGCTCTAAATCATGTTGAAAAACAGAAATAAACACTTTTCAAAAACAAGCTCTAAATCATGTTTGATGCACTCTGTAAGTTAATTTTATTTCAGTACTGTTTAATCAGGATGATAAGAACACTGTGGACAGTTTTCAGCAAGTTGCAACATTGGAATACAGAAATAAACACTTTTCCAAAAACAAGCTCTAAATCATGTTGAAAAACAGAAATAAACACTTTTCAAAAACAAGCTCTAAATCATGTTAAAATACAGAAATAAGCACTTTTCAAAAACAAGCTCCAAATCATGTTGAAATACAGAAATAAACACTTTTCCATAAACAAGCTCTAAATCATGTTTGATGCACTCTGTAAGTAATTTTTTTTTCAGTACTGTTTAATCAGGATGATAGTAACGCTGTGGACGGTTTTCAGCAAGTTGCAACATTGGAATACAGAAATAAAAACTTTTCCAAAAACAAGCTCTAAATCATGTTGAAATACAGAAAAAACACTTTTCAAATACAAGCTCCAAATCATGTTGAAATACAGAAATAAACACTTTTCCATAAACAAGCTCTAAATCATGTTTGATGCACTCTGTAAGTTAATTTTATTTCAGTACTGTTTAATCAGGATGATAGTAAACACTGTGGACGGTTTTCAGCAAGTTGCAACATTGGAATACAGAAATAAACACTTTTCCAAAAACAAGCTCTAAATCATGTTGAAAAACAGAAATAAACACTTTTCAAAAACAAGCTCCAAATCACGTTAAAATACAGAAATAAGCACTTTTAAAAAACAAGCCCCAAATCATGTTGAAATACAGAAATAAACACTTTTCCATAAACAAGCTCTAAATCATGTTTGATGCACTCTGTAAGTTAATTTTATTTCAGTACTGTTTAATCAGGATGATAGGAACACTGTGGACAGTTTTCATCAAGTTGCAACATTGGAATACAGAAATAAAAACTTTTCCAAAAACAAGCTCTAAATCATGTTGAAATACAGAAAAAACACTTTTCAAATACAAGCTCCAAATCATGTTGAAATACAGAAATAAACACTTTTCCATAAACAAGCTCTAAATCATGTTTGATGCACTCTGTAAGTTAATTTTATTTCAGTACTGTTTAATCAGGATGATAGTAACACTGTGGACGGTTTTCAGCAAGTTGCAACATTGGAATACAGAAATAAACACTTTTCCAAAAACAAGCTCTAAATCATGTTGAAAAACAGAAATAAACACTTTTCAAAAACAAGCTCCAAATCACGTTAAAATACAGAAATAAGCACTTTTAAAAAACAAGCCCCAAATCATGTTGAAATACAGAAATAAACACTTTTCCATAAACAAGCTCTAAATCATGTTTGATGCACTCTGGAAGTTAATTTTATTTCAGTACTGTTTAATCAGGATGATAGGAACACTGTGGACATTTTTCATCAAGTTGCAACATTGGAATACAGAAATAAACACTTTTCCAAAAACAAGCTCTAAATCATGTTGAAAAACAGAAAAAACACTTTTCAAATACAAGCTCCAAATCATGTTGAAATACAGAAATAAACACTTTTCCATAAACAAGCTCTAAATCATGTTTGATGCACTCTGTAAGTTAATTTTTTTTCAGTACTGTTTAATCAGGATGATAGTAACACTGTGGACGGTTTTCAGCAAGTTGCAACATTGGAATACAGTAATAAACACTTTTCCAAAAACAAGCTCTAAATCATGTTGAAAAACAGAAATAAACACATTTCAAAAACAAGCTCTAAATCATGTTGAAATACAGAAAAAAACACTATTCCATAAACAAGCTCTAAATCATGTTTGATGCACTCTGTAAGTTTAATTTATTTCAGTACTGTTTAATCAGGATGATAGGAACACTGTGGACAGTTTTCAGCAAGTTGCAACATTGGAATACAGAAATAAACACTTTTCCAAAAACAAGCTCTAAATCATTTTGAAAAACAGAAATAAACACTTAACAAAAACAAGCTCCAAATCATGTTGAAATACAGAAATAAACACTTTTCCATAAACAAGTTCTAAATCATGTTTGATGCACTCTGTAAGTTAATTTTATTTCAGTACTGGTTAATCAGGATGATAGGAACACTGTGGACAGTTTTCAGCAAGTTGCAACATTGGAATACAGAAATAAACACTTTTCCAAAAACAAGCTCTAAATCATGTTGAAATACAGAAAAAACACTTTTCAAGTACAAGCTCCAAATCATGTTGAAATACAGAAAAAAACACTATTCCATAAACAAGCTCTAAATCATGTTTGATGCACTCTGTAAGTTAATTTTATTTCAGTACTGGTTAATCAGGATGATAGTAACACTGTGGACGGTTTTCAGCAAGTTGCAACATTGGAATACAGAAATAAACACTTTTCCAAAAACAAGCTCTAAATCATGTTGAAAAACAGAAATAAACACTTTTCAAAAACAAGCTCCAAATCACGTTAAAATATAGAAATAAGCACTTTTCAAAAACAAGCCCCAAATCATGTTGAAATACAGAAATAAACACTTTTCCATAAACAAGCTCTAAATCATGTTTGATGCACTCTGTAAGTTAATTTTATTTCAGTACTGTTTAATCAGGATGATAGGAACACTGTGGACAGTTTTCATCAAGTTGCAACATTGGAATACAGAAATAAAAACTTTTCCAAAAACAAGCTCTAAGTCATGTTGAAATACAGAAAAAACACTTTTCAAATACAAGCTCCAAATCATGTTGAAATACAGAAATAAACACTTTTCCAAAAACAAGCTCTAAATCATGTTGAAAAACAGAAATAAACACTTTTCAAAAACAAGCTCCAAATAACGTTAAAATACAGAAATAAGCACTTTTAAAAAACAAGCCCCAAATCATGTTGAAATACAGAAATAAACACTTTTCCATAAACAAGCTCTAAATCATGTTTGATGCACTCTGGAAGTTAATTTTATTTCAGTACTGTTTTAATCAGGATGATAGGAACACTGTGGACATTTTTCATCAAGTTGCAACATTGGAATACAGAAATAAACACTTTTCCAAAAACAAGCTCTAAATCATGTTGAAAAACAGAAAAAACACTTTTCAAATACAAGCTCCAAATCATGTTGAAATACAGAAATAAGCACTTTTCAAATACAAGCTCCAAATCATGTTGAAATACAGAAATAAACACTTTTCAAAAACAAGCTCTAAATCATGTTTGATGCACTCTGTAAGTTAATTTTATTTCAGTACTGTTTAATCAGGATGATAAGAACACTGTGGACAGTTTTCAGCAAGTTGCAACATTGGAATACAGAAATTAACACTTTTCCAAAAACAAGCTCTAAATCATGTTGAAAAACAGAAATAAACACTTTTCAAAAACAAGCTCTAAATCATGTTAAAATACAGAAATAAGCACTTTTCAAAAACAAGCTCCAAATCATGTTGAAATACAGAAATAAACACTTTTCCATAAACAAGCTCTAAATCATGTTTGATGCACTCTGTAAGTTAATTTTTTTTCAGTACTGTTTAATCAGGATGATAGTAACACTGTGGACGGTTTTCAGCAAGTTGCAACATTGGAATACAGAAATAAACACTTTTCCAAAAACAAGCTCTAAATCATGTTGAAAAACAGAAATAAACACATTTCAAAAACAAGCTCTAAATCATGTTGAAATACAGAAAAAAACACTATTCCATAAACAAGCTCTAAATCATGTTTGATGCACTCTGTAAGTTTAATTTATTTCAGTACTGTTTAATCAGGATGATAGGAATACTGTGGACAGTTTTCAGCAAGTTGCAACATTGGAATACAGAAATAAACACTTTTCCAAAAAAAAGCTCTAAATCATTTTGAAAAACAGAAATAAACACTTAACAAAAACAAGCTCCAAATCATGTTGAAATACAGAAATAAACACTTTTCCATAAACAAGTTCTAAATCATGTTTGATGCACTCTGTAAGTTAATTTTATTTCAGTACTGGTTAATCAGGATGATAGGAACACTGTGGACAGTTTTCATCAAGTTGCAACATTGGAATACAGAAATAAACACTTTTCCAAAAAAAAGCTCTAAATCATGTTGAAATACAGAAAAAACACTTTTCAAATACAAGCTCCAAATCATGTTGAAATACAGAAAAAAACACTATTCCATAAACAAGCTCTAAATCATGTTTGATGCACTCTGTAAGTTAATTTTATTTCAGTACTGTTTAATCAGGATGATAGGAACACTGTGAACAGTTTTCATCAAGTTGCAACATTGGAATACAGAAATAAACACTTTTCCAAAAACAAGCTCTAAATCATGTTGAAAAACAGAAAAAACACTTTTCAAATACAAGCTCCAAATCATGTTGAAATACAGAAATAAGCACTTTTCAAATACAAGCTCCAAATCATGTTGAAATACAGAAATAATTTTTTTTCCATAAACAAGCTCTAAATCATGTTTGATGCACTCTGTAAGTTAATTTTTTTTCAGTACTGTTTAATCAGGATGATAGTAACACTGTGGACGGTTTTCAGCAAGTTGCAACATTGGAATACAGAAATAAACACTTTTCCAAAAACAAGCTCTAAATCATGTTGAAAAACAGAAATAAACACTTTTCAAAAACAAGCTCTAAATCATGTTTGATGCACTCTGTAAGTTAATTTTATTTCAGTACTGTTTAATCAGGATGATAAGAACACTGTGGACAGTTTTCAGCAAGTTGCAACATTGGAATACAGAAATAAACACTTTTCCAAAAACAAGCTCTAAATCATGTTGAAAAACAGAAATAAACACTTTTCAAAAACAAGCTCTAAATCATGTTAAAATACAGAAATAAGCACTTTTCAAAAACAAGCTCCAAATCATGTTGAAATACAGAAATAAACACTTTTCCATAAACAAGCTCTAAATCATGTTTGATGCACTCTGTAAGTTAATTTTATTTCAGTACTGTTTAATCAGGATGATAGTAACACTGTGGACGGTTTTCAGCAAGTTGCAACATTGGAATACAGAAATAAACACTTTTCCAAAAACAAGCTCTAAATCATGTTGAAAAACAGAAATAAACACTTTTCAAAAACAAGCTCCAAATCACGTTAAAATACAGAAATAAGCACTTTTAAAAAACAAGCCCCAAATCATGTTGAAATACAGAAATAAACACTTTTCCATAAACAAGCTCTAAATCGTGTTTGATGCACTCTGTAAGTTAATTTTATTTCAGTACTGTTTAATCAGGATGATAGGAACACTGTGGACAGTTTTCATCAAGTTGCAACATTGGAATACAGAAATAAAAACTTTTCCAAAAACAAGCTCTAAATCATGTTGAAATACAGAAAAAACACTTTTCAAATACAAGCTCCAAATCATGTTGAAATACAGAAATAAACACTTTTCCATAAACAAGCTCTAAATCATGTTTGATGCACTCTGTAAGTTAATTTTATTTCAGTACTGTTTAATCAGGATGATAGTAACACTGTGGACGGTTTTCAGCAAGTTGCAACATTGGAATACAGAAATAAACACTTTTCCAAAAACAAGCTCTAAATCATGTTGAAAAACAGAAATAAACACTTTTCAAAAACAAGCTCCAAATCACGTTAAAATACAGAAATAAGCACTTTTAAAAAACAAGCCCCAAATCATGTTGAAATACAGAAATAAACACTTTTCCATAAACAAGCTCTAAATCATGTTTGATGCACTCTGTAAGTTAATTTTATTTCAGTACTGTTTAATCAGGATGATAGGAACACTGTGGACATTTTTCATCAAGTTGCAACATTGGAATACAGAAATAAACACTTTTCCAAAAACAAGCTCTAAATCATGTTGAAAAACAGAAAAAACACTTTTCAAATACAAGCTCCAAATCATGTTGAAATACAGAAATAAGCACTTTCAAAAACAAGCTCCAAATCATGTTGAAATACAGAAATAAACACTGTTCCATAAACAAGCTCTAAATCATGTTTGACGCACTCTGTAAGTTAATTTTATTTCAGTACTGTTTAATCAGGATGATAGGAACACTGTGGACAGTTTTCAGCAAGTTGCAACATTGGAATACAGAAATAAACACTTTTCCAAAAACAAGCTCTAAATCATGTTGAAAAACAGAAATAAACACTTTTCAAAAACAAGCTCCAAATCATGTTGAAATACAGAAATAAACACTTTTCCATAAACAAGCTCTAAATCATGTTTGATGCACTCTTTAAGTTAATTTTATTTCAGTACTGTTTAATCAGGATGATAGGAACACTGTGGAAGGTTTTCAGCAAGTTGCAACATTGGAATACCGAAATAAACACTTTTCCAAAAACAAGCTCCAAATTATGTTCAAAAACAGAAATAAACACTTTTCAAAAACAAGCTCCAAATCATGTTGAAATACAGAAATAAGCACTTTTCAAAAACAAGCTCCAAATCATGTTGAAATACAGAAATAAACACTATTCCATAAACAAGCTCTAAATCATGTTTGATGCACTCTGTAAGTTAATTTTATTTCAGTACTGTTTAAAACCTGTTTGGGGTGCAAGCCCGACCTCGGACCGAAAATGACACCCCTGCAGGGCGCGAAATTCAAAATCTATTTTTTAAAAATATTTAACTTTTACACATTAACAAGTCCAATACAGCATTTGAAAGATAAACATCTTGTCAATCCAGCCAACATGTCCGATTTTTTAAATGTTTTACAGAGAAAACACCACATATATTTATGTTAGCTCACCACCAAATACAAAAGTGGACAGACACGTATGAATTATGATTATGAAGTATGAATTATGATTGAAGTAGCATGCACAACCAACCGAAATAAACTAAAACCAACCTAAAGAGCCCAGAAAAAACTACCTCAGATGACAGTCATATAACATGTTACACAATAAATCTATGTTTTGTTCATAAAAAGTGCATATTTTAGCTATAAATCAGTTTTACATTGATGCTACCCAAAAATGCTAATACATAGCTACAGTCTGAATCCAGCCGGGAGTAGCCAGAGAAAATACATACACCAACGTCGGCTACTAATTACACCTCATAAAACATTTCAGAAAAACATATGGTGGATAACTAATGAAAGACAGATATCGTGTGAATAAAGCCAACATTTCCGATTTTTGAAGTGTTTTACAGCGAAAACACAATATATCGTTATATTAGCTAACATCATAAGCTAGCATAAGGCAGCATTGATTCTAGTCAAGCGCTAGCCTAGCACAGTTAGCAGAGTTAGCATTCAACAGTTCGACATATATATGAAAAAGCATCCCAAATTGGGTCTTATCTTTCTTGATACTCCATCAGAATGTTGTAACGGGGTCCAATGTCCAGTAGAGTCTTTAGTTGGGTTCCAGAACGAATTATTTCCCTCTTTGGTTAGCTAGCACGATAGCATTGCTGCGCTAGAATGCGTTTCTTCAAAAAATTCTTCCGTCGTTTCACATCTAAAGTCCAGAATAAATTGCAATAATATAATTAAAGTATATTGAAAAAACATACTTTAGGATGATTTTGTGACATGTATCAAATAATATCGTAGTCAGGCATCATATTCAACGTTATCTACCTTGTTCCAGAAGCCGAGATCAAATTATCCTTCGCGCCCGGATTTTTTTTTTAACTGCACAGGTCTCACAAGAAGTTGTGTTATTCAGTCCAGGGACGAGATATTCGACTCCTTTCAATTCTCACTTCCGCATTACAGTCTGACGAACGCCTGTGACGTGTCCCTATGGTCACAAGTCAAATGGCCTTTTATAGAGAAGGTCTTAAAGAGACACATCGCATTTTGGAAAACTCAATTCGGCTGGGAAAATGGCTGTAAAAATATTTCTGTTCGACTTAGAGAAACAATTCAAACCTTTTTAGAAACTACAGACTGTTATCTATCCAACAGTAGTAAATATATGCATATTGGAAAATAAAAAGTTTCTTAGGAGGCCGTTTGAAAATGTGCACACATTTTCCAGTTTTTTCAATATTCAGCGTGCAGCCATAACAGGTTAATCAGGATGATAGTAACACTGTGGACGGTTTTCAGCAAGTTGCAACATTGGAATAGAGAAATAAACACTTTTCCAAAAACAAGCTCTAAATCATGTTGAAAAACAGAAATAAACACTTTTCAAAAACAAGCTCCAAATCACGTTAAAATACAGAAATAAGCACTTTTCAAAAACAAGCCCCAAATCATGTTGAAATACAGAAATAAACACTTTTCCATAAACAAGCTCTAAATCATGTTTGATGCACTCTGTAAGTTAATTTTATTTCAGTACTGTTTAATCAGGATGATAGGAACACTGTGGACAGTTTTTATCAAGTTGCAACATTGGAATACAGAAATAAACACTTTTCCAAAAACAAGCTCTAAATCATGTTGAAAAACAGAAAAAACACTTTTCAAATACAAGCTCCAAATCATGTTGAAATACAGAAATAAGCACTTTTCAAATACAAGCTCCAAATCATGTTGAAATACAGAAATGTTTTTTTTTCCATAAACAAGCTCTAAATCATGTTTGATGCACTCTGTAAGTTAATTTTTTTTCAGTACTGTTTAATCAGGATGATAGTAACACTGTGGACGGTTTTCAGCAAGTTGCAACATTGGAATACAGAAGAAAAAACACTTTTCCAAAAACAAGCTCTAAATCATGTTGAAAAACAGAAATAAACACTTTTCAAAAACAAGCTCTAAATTATGTTAAAATACAGAAATAAGCACTTTTCAAAAACAAGCTGCAAATCATGTTGAAATACAGAAATAAACACTTTTCCATAAACAAGTTCTAAATCATGTTTGATGCACTCTGTAAGTTTAATTTATTTCAGTACTGGTTAATCAGGATGATAGGAACACTGTGGACAGTTTTCATCAAGTTGCAACATTGGAATACAGAAATAAACACTTTTCCAAAAAAAAGCTCTAAATCATGTTGAAATACAGAAAAAACACTTTTCAAATACAAGCTCCAAATCATGTTGAAATACAGAAAAAAACACTATTCCATAAACAAGCTCTAAATCATGTTTGATGCACTCTGTAAGTTAATTTTATTTCAGTACTGTTTAATCAGGATGATAGTAACAGTGTGGACGGTTTTCAACAAGTTGCAACATTGGAATACAGAAATAAACACTTTTCCAAAAACAAGCTCTAAATCATGTTGAAAAACAGAAATAAACACTTTTCAAAAACAAGCTCCAAATCACGTTAAAATACAGAAATAAGCACTTTTCAAAAACAAGCCCCAAATCATGTTGAAATACAGAAATAAACACTTTTCCATAAACAAGCTCTAAATCATGTTTGATGCACTCTGTAAGTTAATTTTTTTTCAGTACTGTTTAATCAGGATGATAGTAACACTGTGGACGGTTTTCAGCAAGTTGCAACATTGGAATACAGAAATAAACACTTTTCCAAAAACAAGCTCTAAATCATGTTGAAAAACAGAAATAAACACTTTTCAAAAACAAGCTCCAAATCATGTTGAAATACAGAAATAAACACTTTTCCATAAACAAGCTCTAAATCATGTTTGATGCACTCTGTAAGTTAATTTTTTTTCAGTACTGTTTAACCTGTTGGGGATGGGGGCGCTGTTTAGACTATTTATGCTAATGTGGCTAATTTTTTAAACGGCTTCCCACAAAATCCTTGATCGTACAATATGCATATTATTATTATTATTGGATAGAAAACAGTCTATAGTTTCTATAGGAGTTGAAATTTTGTCTCTAAGTGGAACAGAGCCCATTCTACAGCAATTTCCCTGACATGGAGTCAGATTTGAGAAACGTTGGCCACTTTTCTGAAGTCATTTAAAAGGGCTCTGTCGTTGCTATGACTATACGGACACTTCTTACGTCTTCCCCTGGATGCCTTTACGTGATGACGATTCCAACGGGCTCGATTGCTCGTTCACAGGCCCTACAAATGAAAAAAACCTTTAGCTAGCAAGTCTTTTCTTGCTGCGTAACGCGCGTGGAAGACACCGACCCTCTCCTGTTCCAAGCGTTAGTTTAGCCTGTTATATTTCTCCGGTCATCTTTTCACTCGTTATAGGAGTTACAAACATCACAAAGTAGTTAATTTAAAGCGTTTTATAGCAATTTATATCCGTTTAGTGCGATTTTGGGACATTTATTTTTGCAACGATGTGAAAAGTTGGGCACGCTTTTCAGTTCATCCCGAACGTAGTTGACATTTCCACATGGCAAGAGGACAGCTTTCCACCAAAAGACGATTTCTCCCAAGAAAGGATCCTTTGCCCAAGATACTGATGGAAGAACAGCTCAAGGTAGGACATTTTTATTATGATAAATCGTGTTTCTGTCGAAACATTTTAGTGGCTTAGGACGCCATGTTTTTTGACGTAGCTTCGCTTGGCGCAAACTGTATTGAAAAGTAAGGATAAATTAAAAAATGTAATAACGCAATTGTATTAAGAATTAAATTGTCTATCAATCCCTGTCCACCCTATATTTTTTAGTCACGTTTATGAGTATTTATGTATAAGAGTAGATCACTGTCTAAGTGGCGCAAGGACGTTTTCTTTACCAGCTTGTCTACATTTCACATTGTCTAACCATGATTTTGGTGGCTAAATATAAACATTTTCGATCAAACTGTATATGCATGTTGTAATGTGATGTTACAGGAGTGTCATCGGAAGAATTCTGAGAAGGTTAGTGAAAAAATTAATATCTTTTGGCGATGTTGACTTTTATCGCTCACTTTGGCTAGAATCAATGCTGGGCTGCTAATTGCTATGTGCTAAGCTAATATAACGATTTATTGTGTTTTCGCTGTAAGACACTTAGAAAATCTGAAATATTGTCTGTATTCACAGGATCTGTGTCTTTCGATTCGTGTATGCTGTGTATTTTTACGAAATGTTTGATGATTAGTAGTTAGGTAAACACGTTGCTCATTGTAATTATTCTAGTCCATTTGTGATGGTGGGTGCAATTGTAAACTATGCCATATACCTGAAATATGCACTTTTTTCTAACAAAACCTATCCCATACCATAAATATGTTATCAGACTGTCATCTAATGAGTTTTTTTGTTGGTTAGGGGCTATAAATATCTTAGTTTAGCCGAATTGGTGATGGCTACTGGTGTTGGTGGACAAATAAAAGATGGTGGATTATGCTAATGTGTTTTTAGGTAATAGATGTACATCTTTACATATTGTGTCTTCCCTGTAAAACATTTTAAAAATCGGAAATGTTGACTGGATTCATAAGATCTGTGTCTTTCATTAGCTGTATTGGACTTTAATGTGTGAAAGTTAAATATTTTAAACAAATATTTTTTTTGAATTTCGCGGCACTGGTTTTTCAGTGGGGGGGGGGGGGGGGGTGCCGCTAGCGCCACGCTGATCCTAGACAGGTTAATCAGGATGATAGTAACACTGTGGACGGTTTTCAGCAAGTTGCAACATTGGAATACAGAAATAAACACTTTTCCAAAAACAAGCTCTAAATCATGTTGAAAAACAGAAATAAACACTTTTCAAAACCAAGCTCTAAATCATGTTAAAATACAGAAATAAGCACTTTTCAAAAACAAGCTCCAAATCATGTTGAAATACAGAAATAAACACTTTTCCATAAACAAGCTCTAAATCATGTTTGATGCACTCTGTAAGTTAATTTTATTTCAGTACTGTTTAATCAGGATGATAGGAACACTGTGGACAGTTTTCATCAAGTTGCAACATTGGAATACAGAAATAAAAACTTTTCCAAAAACAAGCTCTAAATCATGTTGAAATACAGAAAAAACACTTTTCAAATACAAGCTCCAAATCATGTTGAAATACAGAAATAAACACTTTTCCATAAACAAGCTCTAAATCATGTTTGATGCACTCTGTAAGTTAATTTTATTTCAGTACTGTTTAATCAGGATGATAGTAACACTGTGGACGGTTTTCAGCAAGTTGCAACATTGGAATACAGAAATAAACACTTTTCCAAAAACAAGCTCTAAATCATGTTGAAAAACAGAAATAAACACTTTTCAAAAACAAGCTCCAAATCACGTTAAAATACAGAAATAAGCACTTTTAAAAAACAAGCCCCAAATCATGTTGAAATACAGAAATAAACACTTTCCATAAACAAGCTCTAAATCATGTTTGATGCACTCTGTAAGTTAATTTTATTTCAGTACTGTTTAATCAGGATGATAGGAACACTGTGGACAGTTTTCATCAAGTTGCAACATTGGAATACAGAAATAAAAACTTTTCCAAAAACAAGCTCTAAATCATGTTGAAATACAGAAAAAACACTTTTCAAATACAAGCTCCAAATCATGTTGAAATACAGATATAAACACTTTTCCATAAACAAGCTCTAAATCATGTTTGATGCACTCTGTAAGTTAATTTTATTTCAGTACTGTTTAATCAGGATGATAGTAACACTGTGGACGGTTTTCAGCAAGTTGCAACATTGGGATACAGAAATAAACACTTTTCCAAAAACAAGCTCTAAATCATGTTGAAAAACAGAAATAACCACTTTTCAAAAACAAGCTCCAAATCACGTTAAAATACAGAAATAAGCACTTTTAAAAAACAAGCCCCAAATCATGTTGAAATACAGAAATAAACACTTTCCATAAACAAGCTCTAAATCATGTTTGATGCACTCTGTAAGTTAATTTTATTTCAGTACTGTTTAATCAGGATGATAGGAACACTGTGGACAGTTTTCATCAAGTTGCAACATTGGAATACAGAAATAAAAACTTTTCCAAAAACAAGCTCTAAATCATGTTGAAATACAGAAAAAACACTTTTCAAATACAAGCTCCAAATCATGTTGAAATACAGATATAAACACTTTTCCATAAACAAGCTCTAAATCATGTTTGATGCACTCTGTAAGTTAATTTTATTTCAGTACTGTTTAATCAGGATGATAGTAACACTGTGGACGGTTTTCAGCAAGTTGCAACATTGGGATACAGAAATAAACACTTTTCCAAAAACAAGCTCTAAATCATGTTGAAAAACAGAAATAACCACTTTTCAAAAACAAGCTCCAAATCACGTTAAAATACAGAAATAAGCACTTTTAAAAAACAAGCCCCAAATCATGTTGAAATACAGAAATAAACACTTTTCCATAAACAAGCTCTAAATCATGTTTGATGCACTCTGTAAGTTAATTTTATTTCAGTACTGTTTAATCAGGATGATAGGAACACTGTGGACAGTTTTCATCAAGTTGCAACATTGGAATACAGAAATAAAAACTTTTCCAAAAACAAGCTCTAAATCATGTTGAAATACAGAAAAAACACTTTTCAAATACAAGCTCCAAATCATGTTGAAATACAGAAATAAACACTTTTCCATAAACAAGCTCTAAATCATGTTTGATGCACTCTGTAAGTTAATTTTATTTCAGTACTGTTTAATCAGGATGATAGGAACACTGTGGACGGTTTTCAGCAAGTTGCAACATTGGAATACAGAAATAAACACTTTTCCAAAAACAAGCTCTAAATCATGTTGAAAAACAGAAATAAACACTTTTCAAAAACAAGCTCCAAATCACGTTAAAATACAGAAATAAGCACTTTTAAAAAACAAGCCCCAAATCATGTTGAAATACAGAAATAAACACTTTTCCATAAACAAGCTCTAAATCATGTTCGATGCACTCTGTAAGTTAATTTTATTTCAGTACTGTTTAATCAGGATGATAGGAACACTGTGGACAGTTTTCAGCAAGTTGCAACATTGGAATACAGAAATAAACACTTTTCCAAAAACAAGCTCTAAATCATGTTGAAAAACAGAAATAAACACTTTTCAAAAACAAGCTCCAAATCATGTTGAAATACAGAAATAAACACTTTTCCATAAACAAGCTCTAAATCATGTTTGATGCACTCTTTAAGTTAATTTTATTTCAGTACTGTTTAATCAGGATGATAGGAACACTGTGGAAGGTTTTCAGCAAGTTGCAACATTGGAATACCGAAATAAACACTTTTCCAAAAACAAGCTCCAAATTATGTTCAAAAACAGAAATAAACACTTTTCAAAAACAAGCTCCAAATCATGTTGAAATACAGAAATAAGCACTTTTCAAAAACAAGCTCCAAATCATGTTGAAATACAGAAATAAACACTATTCCATAAACAAGCTCTAAATCATGTTTGATGCACTCTGTAAGTTAATTTTATTTCAGTACTGTTTAATCAGGATGATAGTAACACTGTGGACGGTTTTCAGCAAGTTGCAACATTGGAATACAGAAATAAACACTTTTCCAAAAACAAGCTCTAAATCATGTTGAAAAACAGAAAAAACACTTTTCAAATACAAGCTCCAAATCATGTTGAAATACAGAAATAAGCACTTTTCAAATACAAGCTCCAAATCATGTTGAAATACAGAATTTTTTTTTTTTCCATAAACAAGCTCTAAATCATGTTTGATGCACTCTGTAAGTTAATTTTTTTTCAGTACTGTTTAATCAGGATGATAGTAACACTGTGGACGGTTTTCAGCAAGTTGCAACATTGGAATACAGAAATAAACACTTTTCCAAAAACAAGCTCTAAATCATGTTGAAAAACAGAAATAAACACTTTTAAAAAACAAGCTCTAAATCATGTTTGATGCACTCTGTAAGTTAATTTTATTTCAGTACTGTTTAATCAGGATGATAAGAACACTGTGGACAGTTTTCAGCAAGTTGCAACATTGGAATACAGAAATAAACACTTTCCAAAAACAAGCTCTAAATCATGTTGAAAAACAGAAATAAACACTTTTCAAAAACAAGCTCTAAATCATGTTGAAATACAGAATAAACACTTTTCAAATACAAGCTCCAAATCATGTTGAAATACAGAAATAAACACTTTTCCATAAACAAGCTCTAAATCATGTTTGATGCACTCTGTAAGTTAATTTTATTTCAGTACTGTTTAATCAGGATGATAGGAACACTGTGGACATTTTTCATCAAGTTGCAACATTGGAATACAGAAATAAACACTTTTCCAAAAACAAGCTCTAAATCATGTTGAAAAACAGAAAAAACACTTTTCAAATACAAGCTCCAAATCATGTTGAAATACAGAAATAAGCACTTTTCAAAAACAAGCTCCAAATCATGTTGAAATACAGAAATAAACACTGTTCCATAAACAAGCTCTAAATCATGTTTGACGCACTCTGTAAGTTAATTTTATTTCAGTACTGTTTAATCAGGATGATAGGAACACTGTGGACAGTTTTCAGCAAGTTGCAACATTGGAATACAGAAATAAACACTTTTCCAAAAACAAGCTCTAAATCATGTTGAAAAACAGAAATAAACACTTTTCAAAAACAAGCTCCAAATCATGTTGAAATACAGAAATAAACACTTTTCCATAAACAAGCTCTAAATCATGTTTGATGCACTCTTTAAGTTAATTTTATTTCAGTACTGTTTAATCAGGATGATAGGAACACTGTGGAAGGTTTTCAGCAAGTTGCAACATTGGACTACCGAAATAAACACTTTTCCAAAAACAAGCTCCAAATTATGTTCAAAAACAGAAATAAACACTTTTCAAAAACAAGCTCCAAATCATGTTGAAATACAGAAATAAGCACTTTTCAAAAACAAGCTCCAAATCATGTTGAAATACAGAAATAAACACTATTCCATAAACAAGTTCTAAATCATGTTTGATGCACTCTGTAAGTTAATTTTATTTCAGTACTGTTTAATCAGGATGATAGGAACACTGTGGACAGTTTTCATCAAGTTGCAACATTGGAATACAGAAATAAACACTTTTCCAAAAACAAGCTCTAAATCATGTTGAAAAACAGAAAAAACACTTTTCAAATACAAGCTCCAAATCATGTTGAAATACAGAAATAAGCACTTTTCAAATACAAGCTCCAAATCATGTTGAAATACAGAAATAATTTTTTTTCCATAAACAAGCTCTAAATCATGTTTGATGCACTCTGTAAGTAAATTTTTTTTCAGTACTGTTTAATCAGGATGATAGTAACACTGTGGACGGTTTTCAGCAAGTTGCAACATTGGAATACAGAAATAAACACTTTTCCAAAAACAAGCTCTAAATCATGTTGAAAAACAGAAATAAACACTTTTCAAAAACAAGCTCTAAATCATGTTTGATGCTCTCTGTAAGTTAATTTTATTTCAGTACTGTTTAATCAGGATGATAAGAACACTGTGGACAGTTTTCAGCAAGTTGCAACATTGGAATACAGAAATAAACACTTTTCCAAAAACAAGCTCTAAATCATGTTGAAAAACAGAAATAAACACTTTTCAAAAACAAGCTCTAAATCATGTTAAAATACAGAAATAAGCACTTTTCAAAAACAAGCTCCAAATCATGTTGAAATACAGAAATAAACACTTTTCCATAAACAAGCTCTAAATCATGTTTGATGCACTCTGTAAGTTAATTTTTTTTCAGTACTGTTTAATCAGGATGATAGTAACACTGTGGACGGTTTTCAGCAAGTTGCAACATTGGAATACAGAAATAAACACTTTTCCAAAAACAAGCTCTAAATCATGTTGAAAAACAGAAATAAACACTTTTCAAAAACAAGCTCTAAATCATGTTAAAATACAGAAATAAGCACTTTTCAAAAACAAGCTCCAAATCATGTTGAAATACAGAAATAAACACTTTTCCATAAACAAGCTCTAAATCATGTTTGATGCACTCTGTAAGTTAATTTTATTTCAGTACTGTTTAATCAGGATGATAGGAACACTGTGGACAGTTTTCATCAAGTTGCAACATTGGAATACAGAAATAAAAACAAATCCAAAAACAAGCTCTAAATCATGTTGAAATACAGAAAAAACACTTTTCAAATACAAGCTCCAAATCATGTTGAAATACAGAAATAAACACTTTTCCATAAACAAGCTCTAAATCATGTTTGATGCACTCTGTAAGTTAATTTTATTTCAGTACTGTTTAATCAGGATGATAGTAACACTGTGGACGGTTTTCAGCAAGTTGCAACATTGGAATACAGAAATAAACACTTTTCCAAAAACAAGCTCCAAATCATGTTGAAATACAGAAATAAACACTGTTCCATAAACAAGCTCTAAATCATGTTTGACGCACTCTGTAAGTTAATTTTATTTCAGTACTGTTTAATCAGGATGATAGGAACACTGTGGAAAGTTTTCAGCAAGTTGCAACATTGGAATACAGAAATAAACACTTTTCCAAAAACAAGCTCTAAATCATGTTGAAAAACAGAAATAAACACTTTTCAAAAACAAGCTCCAAATCATGTTGAAATACAGAAATAAACACTTTTCCATAAACAAGCTCTAAATCATGTTTGATGCACTCTTTAAGTTAATTTTATTTCAGTACTGTTTAATCAGGATGATAGGAACACTGTGGAAGGTTTTCAGCAAGTTGCAACATTGGAATACCGAAATAAACACTTTTCCAAAAACAAGCTCCAAATTATGTTCAAAAACAGAAATAAACACTTTTCAAAAACAAGCTCCAAATCATGTTGAAATACAGAAATAAGCATTTTTCAAAAACAAGCTCCAAATCATGTTGAAATACAGAAATAAACACTATTCCATAAACAAGTTCTAAATCATGTTTGATGCACTCTGTAAGTTAATTTTATTTCAGTACTGTTTAATCAGGATGATAGTAACACTGTGGACGGTTTTCAGCAAGTTGCAACATTGGAATACAGAAATAAACACTTTTCCAAAAACAAGCTCTAAATCATGTTGAAAAACAGAAATAAACACTTTTCAAAAACAAGCTCCAAATCATGTTGAAATACAGAAATAAGCATTTTTCAAAAACAAGCTCCAAATCATGTTGAAATACAGAAATAAACACTATTCCATAAACAAGCTCTAAATCATGTTTGATGCACTCTGTAAGTTAATTTTATTTCAGTACTGTTTAATCAGGATGATAGGAACACTGTGGACGGTTTTCAGCAAGTTGCAACATTGGAATACAGAAATAAACACTTTTCCAAAAAAAAGCTCTAAATCATGTTGAAAAACAGAAAAAACACTTTTCAAATACAAGCTCCAAATCATGTTGAAATACAGAAATAAGCACTTTTCAAATACAAGCTCCAAATCATGTTGAAATACAGAAATATTTTTTTTTCCATAAACAAGCTCTAAATCATGTTTGATGCACTCTGTAAGTTAATTTTTTTTCAGTACTGTTTAATCAGGATGATAGTAACACTGTGGACGGTTTTCAGCAAGTTGCAACATTGGAATACAGAAATAAACACTTTTCCAAAAACAAGCTCTAAATCATGTTGAAAAACAGAAATAAACACTTTTCAAAAACAAGCTCTAAATCATGTTTGATGCACTCTGTAAGTTAATTTTATTTCAGTACTGTTTAATCAGGATGATAAGAATACTGTGGACAGTTTTCAGCAAGTTGCAACATTGGAATACAGAAATAAACACTTTTCCAAAAACAAGCTCTAAATCATGTTGAAAAACAGAAATAAACACTTTTCAAAAACAAGCTCTAAATCATGTTAAAATACAGAAATAAGCACTTTTCAAAAACAAGCTCCAAATCATGTTGAAATACAGAAATAAACACTTTTCCATAAACAAGCTCTAAATCATGTTTGATGCACTCTGTAAGTTAATTTTTTTTCAGTACTGTTTAATCAGGATGATAGTAACACTGTGGACGGTTTTCAGCAAGTTGCAACATTGGAATACAGAAATAAACACTTTTCCAAAAACAAGCTCTAAATCATGTTGAAAAACAGAAATAAACACTTTTCAAAAACAAGCTCTAAATCATGTTAAAATACAGAAATAAGCACTTTTCAAAAACAAGCTCCAAATCATGTTGAAATACAGAAATAAACACTTTTCCATAAACAAGCTCTAAATCATGTTTGATGCACTCTGTAAGTTAATTTTATTTCAGTACTGTTTAATCAGGATGATAGGAACACTGTGGACAGTTTTCATCAAGTTGCAACATTGGAATACAGAAATAAACACTTTTCCAAAAAAAAGCTCTAAATCATGTTGAAAAACAGAAAAAACACTTTTCAAATACAAGCTCCAAATCATGTTGAAATACAGAAATAAGCACTTTTCAAATACAAGCTCCAAATCATGTTGAAATACAGAAATAATTTTTTTTCCATAAACAAGCTCTAAATCATGTTTGATGCACTCTGTAATTTAATTTTTTTTCAGTACTGTTTAATCAGGATGATAGTAACACTGTGGACGGTTTTCAGCAAGTTGCAACATTGGAATACAGAAATAAACACTTTTCCAAAAACAAGCTCTAAATCATGTTGAAAAACAGAAATAAACACTTTTCAAAAACAAGCTCTAAATCATGTTTGATGCACTCTGTAAGTTAATTTTATTTCAGTACTGTTTAATCAGGATGATAAGAACACTGTGGACAGTTTTCAGCAAGTTGCAACATTGGAATACAGAAATAAACACTTTTCCAAAAACAAGCTCTAAATCATGTTGAAAAACAGAAATAAACACTTTTCAAAAACAAGCTCTAAATCATGTTAAAATACAGAAATAAGCACTTTTCAAAAACAAGCTCCAAATCATGTTGAAATACAGAAATAAACACTTTTCCATAAACAAGCTCTAAATCATGTTTGATGCACTCTGTAAGTTAATTTTTTTTCAGTACTGTTTAATCAGGATGATAGTAACACTGTGGACGGTTTTCAGCAAGTTGCAACATTGGAATACAGAAATAAACACTTTTCCAAAAACAAGCTCTAAATCATGTTGAAAAACAGAAATAAACACTTTTCAAAAACAAGCTCTAAATCATGTTAAAATACAGAAATAAGCACTTTTCAAAAACAAGCTCCAAATCATGTTGAAATACAGAAATAAACACTTTTCCATAAACAAGCTCTAAATCATGTTTGATGCACTCTGTCAGTTAATTTTATTTCAGTACTGTTTAATCAGGATGATAGGAACACTGTGGACAGTTTTCATCAAGTTGCAACATTGGAATACAGAAATAAAAACTTTTCCAAAAACAAGCTCTAAATCATGTTGAAATACAGAAAAAAGACTTTTCAAATACAAGCTCCAAATCATGTTGAAATACAGAAATAAACACTTTTCCATAAACAAGCTCTAAATCATGTTTGATGCACTCTGTAAGTTAATTTTATTTCAGTACTGTTTAATCAGGATGATAGGAACACTGTGGACAGTTTTCATCAAGTTGCAACATTGGAATACAGAAATAAAAACTTTTCCAAAAACAAGCTCTAAATCATGTTGAAATACAGAAAAAACACTTTTCAAATACAAGCTCCAAATCATGTTGAAATACAGAAATATACACTTTTCAAAAACAAGCTCCAAATCATGTTGAAATACAGAAATAAGCACTTTTCAAAAACAAGCTCCAAATCATGTTGAAATACAGAAATAAACACTATTCCATAAACAAGCTCTAAATCATGTTTGATGCACTCTAAGTTAATTTTATTTCAGTACTGTTTAATCAGGATGATAGTAACACTGTGGATGGTTTTCAGCAAGTTGCAACATTGGAATACAGAAATAAACACTTTTCCAAAAACAAGCTCTAAATCATGTTGAAAAACAGAAATAAACACTTTTCAAAAACAAGCTCCAAATCACGTTAAAATACAGAAATAAGCACTTTTCAAAAACAAGCCCCAAATCATGTTGAAATACAGAAATAAACACTTTTCCATAAACAAGCTCTAAATCATGTTTGATGCACTGTAAGTTAATTTTATTTCAGTACTGTTTAATCAGGATGATAGGAAAACTGTGGACAGTTTTCATCAAGTTGCAACATTGGAATACAGAAATAAACACTTTTCCAAAAACAAGCTCTAAATCATGTTGAAAAACAGAAAAAACACTTTTCAAATACAAGCTCCAAATCATGTTGAAATACAGAAATAAAAACTTTTCAAAAACAAGCTCTAAATCATGTTTGATGCACTCTGTAAGTTAATTTTATTTCAGTACTGTTTAATCAGGATGATAAGAACACTGTGGACAGTTTTCAGCAAGTTGCAACATTGGAATACAGAAATAAACACTTTTCCAAAAACAAGCTCTAAATCATGTTGAAAAACAGAAATAAACACTTTTCAAAAACAAGCTCTAAATCATGTTAAAATACAGAAATAAGCACTTTTCAAAAACAAGCTCCAAATCATGTTGAAATACAGAAATAAACACTTTTCCATAAACAAGCTCTAAATCATGTTGAAATACAGAAAAAACACTTTTCAAATACAAGCTCCAAATCATGTTGAAATACAGAAATAAACACTTTTCCATAAACAAGCTCTAAATCATGTTTGATGCACTCTGTAAGTTAATTTTATTTCAGTACTGTTTAATCAGGATGATAGTAACACTGTGGACGGTTTTCAGCAAGTTGCAACATTGGAATACAGAAATAAACACTTTTCCAAAAACAAGCTCTAAATCATGTTGAAAAACAGAAATAAAAACTTTTCAAAAACAAGCTCTAAATCATGTTTGATGCACTCTGTAAGTTAATTTTATTTCAGTACTGTTTAATCAGGAGGATAGGAACACTGTGGACATTTTTCATCAAGTTGCAACATTGGAATACCGAAATAAACACTTTTCCAAAAACAAGCTCCAAATTATGTTCAAAAACAGAAATAAACACTTTTCAAAAACAAGCTCCAAATCATGTTGAAATACAGAAATAAGCACTTTTCAAAAACAAGCTCCAAATCATGTTGAAATACAGAAATAAACACTTTTCCATAAACAAGCTCTAAATCATGTTTGATGCACTCTGTAAGTTAATTTTATTTCAGTACTGTTTAATCAGGATGATAGGAACACTGTGGACAGTTTTCAGCAAGTTGCAACATTGGAATACAGAAATAAACACTTTTCCAAAAACAAGCTCTAAATTATGTTGAAAAACAGAAATAAGCACTTTTCAAAAACAAGCTCCAAATCAAGTTGAAATACAGAAATAAACACTTTTCCAAAACAAGCTCCAAATCATGTTGAAAAACAGAAATAAGCACTTTTCAAAAACAAGCTCCAAATCATGTTGAAATACAGAAATAAACACTTTTCCATAAACAAGCTCTAAATCATGTTTGATGCACTCTATAAGTTAATTTTATTTCAGTACTGTTTAATCAGGATGATAGGAACACTGTGGACAGTTTTCAGCAAGTTGCAACATTGGAATACAGAAATAAACACTTTTCCAAAAACAAGCTCTAAATCATGTTTGAAAACAGAATAAACACTTTTCCATAAACAAGCTCTAAATCATGTTTGATGCACTCTGTAAGTTAATTTTATTTCAGTACTGTTTAATCAGGATGATCGGAACACTGTGGACAGTTTTCAGCAAGTTGCAACATTGGAATACAGAAATAAACACTTTTCCAAAAACAAGCTCTAAATCATGTTGAAAAACAGAAATAAACACTTAACAAAAACAAGCTCCAAATCATGTTGAAATACAGAAATAAACACTTTTCCATAAACAAGTTCTAAATCATGTTTGATGCTCTCTGTAAGTTAATTTTATTTCAGTACTGTTTAATCAGGATGATAGGAACACTGTGGACATTTTTCATCAAGTTGCAACATTGGAATACAGAAAAAAAAACTTTTCCAAAAACAAGCTCTAAATCATGTTGAAAAACAGAAATAAACACTTTTCAAAAACAAGCTCCAAATCACGTTAAAATACAGAAATAAGCACTTTTCAAAAACAAGCCCCAAATCATGTTGAAATACAGAAATAAACACTTTTCCATAAACAAGCTCTAAATCATGTTTGATGCAATCTGTAAGTTAATTTTATTTCAGTACTGTTTAATCAGGATGATAGGAACACTGTGGACAGTTTTCATCAAGTTGCAACATTGGAATACAGAAATAAACACTTTTCCAAAAACAAGCTCTAAATCATGTTGAAAAACAGAATAAACACTTTTCCATAAACAAGCTCTAAATCATGTTTGATGCACTCTGTAAGTTAATTTTATTTCAGTACTGTTTAATCAGGATGATAAGAACACTGTGGACAGTTTTCAGCAAGTTGCAACATTGGAATACAGAAATAAACACTTTTCCAAAAACAAGCTCTAAATCATGTTGAAAAACAGAAATAAACACTTAACAAAAACAAGCTCCAAATCATGTTGAAATACAGAAATAAACACTTTTCCATAAACAAGTTCTAAATCATGTTTGATGCTCTCTGTAAGTTAATTTTGTTTCAGTACTGTTTAATCAGGATAATAGGAACACTGTGGACATTTTTCATCAAGTTGCAACATTGGAATACAGAAATAAAAACTTTTCCAAAAACAAGCTCTAAATCATGTTGAAATACAGAAAAAACACTTTTCCATAAACAAGCTCTAAATCATGTTTGATGCACTCTGTAAGTTAATTTTAATTCAGTACTGTTTAATCAGGATGATAGTAACACTGTGGACGGTTTTCAGCAAGTTGCAACATTGGAATACAGAAATAAACACTTTTCCAAAAACAAGCTCTAAATCATTTTGAAAAACAGAAATAAACACTTTTCAAAAACAAGCTCCAAATCAAGTTAAAATACAGAAATAAGCACTTTTCAAAAACAAGCCCCAAATCATGTTGAAATACAGAAATAAACACTTTTCCATAAACAAGCTCTAAATCATGTTTGATGCACTCTGTAAGTTAATTTTATTTCAGTACTGTTTAATCAGGATGATCGGAACACTGTGGACAGTTTTCAGCAAGTTGCAACATTGGAATACAGAAATAAACACTTTTCCAAAAACAAGCTCTAAATCATGTTGAAAAACAGAAATAAACACTTAACAAAAACAAGCTCCAAATCATGTTGAAATACAGAAATAAACACTTTTCCATAAACAAGTTCTAAATCATGTTTGATGCTCTCTGTAAGTTAATTTTATTTCAGTACTGTTTAATCAGGATGATAGGAACACTGTGGACATTTTTCATCAAGTTGCAACATTGGAATACAGAAAAAAAAACTTTTCCAAAAACAAGCTCTAAATCATGTTGAAAAACAGAAATAAACACTTTTCAAAAACAAGCTCCAAATCACGTTAAAAAACAGAAATAAGCACTTTTCAAAAACAAGCCCCAAATCATGTTGAAATACAGAAATAAACACTTTTCCATAAACAAGCTCTAAATCATGTTTGATGCAATCTGTAAGTTAATTTTATTTCAGTACTGTTTAATCAGGATGTTAGGAACACTGTGGACAGTTTTCATCAAGTTGCAACATTGGAATACAGAAATAAACACTTTTCCAAAAACAAGCTCTAAATCATGTTGAAAAACAGAATAAACACTTTTCCATAAACAAGCTCTAAATCATGTTTGATGCACTCTGTAAGTTAATTTTATTTCAGTACTGTTTAATCAGGATGATAGTAACACTGTGGACGGTTTTCAGCAAGTTGCAACATTGGAATACAGAAATAAACACTTTTCCAAAAACAAGCTCTAAATCATGTTGAAAAACAGAAATAAACACTTTTCAAAAACAAGCTCCAAATCACGTTAAAATACAGAAATAAGCACTTTTCAAAAACAAGCTCCAAATCATGTTGAAATACAGAAATAAGCACTTTTCAAATACAAGCTCCAAATCATGTTGAAATACAGAAATAAACACTTTTCCATAAACAAGCTCTAAATCGTGTTTGATGCACTCTGGAAGTTAATTTTTTTTCAGTACTGTTTAATCAGGATGTTAGTAACACTGTGGACGGTTTTCAGCAAGTTGCAACATTGGAATACAGAAATAAACACTTTTCCAAAAACAAGCTCTAAATCATGTTGAAAAACAGAAATAAGCACTTTTCAAAAACAAGCTCCAAATCATGTTGAAATACAGAAATAAACACTTTTCCATAAACAAGCTCTAAATCATGTTTGATGCACTCTGGAAGTTAATTTTATTTCAGGACTGTTTAATCAGGATGTTAGTAACACTGTGGACGGTTTTCAGCAAGTTGCAACATTGGAATACAGAAATAAACACTTTTCCAAAATCAAGCTCCAAATCATGTTGAAATACAGAAATAAAAACTTTTCCAAAAACAAGCTCTAAATCATGTTGAAATACAGAAATAAACACTTTTCCATAAACAAGCTCTAAATCATGTTTGATGCACTCTGGAAGTTAATTTTTTTTCAGTACTGTTTAATCAGGATGTTAGGAACACTGTGGACAGTTTTCAGCAAGTTGCAACATTGAAATACAGAAATAAACACTTTTCCAAAAACAAGCTCTAAATCATGTTGAAAAACAGAAATAACACTTTTCAAATACAAGCTCCAAATCATGTTGAAATACAGAAATAAGCACTTTTCAAATACAAGCTCCAAATCATGTTGAAATACAGAAATAATTTTTTTTCCATAAACAAGCTCTAAATCATGTTTGATGCACTCTGGAAGTTAATTTTTTTTCAGTACTGTTTAATCAGGATGTTAGGAACACTGTGGACGGTTTTCAGCAAGTTGCAACATTGGAATACAGAAATAAACACTTTTCCAAAAACAAGCTCTAAATCATGTTGAAAAACAGAAATAAAAACTTTTCAAAAACAAGCTCTAAATCATGTTTGATGCACTCTGGAAGTTAATTTTATTTCAGTACTGTTTAATCAGGATGTTAGGAACACTGTGGACAGTTTTCAGCAAGTTGCAACATTGGAATACAGAAATAAACACTTTTCCAAAAACAAGCTCTAAATCATGTTGAAAAACAGAAATAAACACTTTTCAAAAACAATCTCTAAATCATGTTAAAATACAGAAATAAGCACTTTTCAAAAACAAGCTCCAAATCATGTTGAAATACAGAAATAAACACTTTTCCATAAACAAGCTCTAAATCATGTTTGATGCACTCTGGAAGTTAATTTTTTTTCAGTACTGTTTAATCAGGATGTTAGGAACACTGTGGACAGTTTTCAGCAAGTTGCAACATTGAAATACAGAAATAAACACTTTTCCAAAAACAAGCTCTAAATCATGTTGAAAAACAGAAATAAACACTTTTCAAAAACAAGCTCTAAATCATGTTAAAATACAGAAATAAGCACTTTTCAAAAACAAGCTCCAAATCATGTTGAAATACAGAAATAAACACTTTTCCATAAACAAGCTCTAAATCATGTTTGATGCACTCTGGAAGTTAATTTTTTTTCAGTACTGTTTAATCAGGATGTTAGGAACACTGTGGACAGTTTTCAGCAAGTTGCAACATTGGAATACAGAAATAAAAACTTTTCCAAAAACAAGCTCTAAATCATGTTGAAATACAGAAAAAACACTTTTCAAATACAAGCTCCAAATCATGTTGAAATACAGAAATAAACACTTTTCCATAAACAAGCTCTAAATCATGTTTGATGCACTCTGGAAGTTAATTTTTTTTCAGTACTGTTTAATCAGGATGATATTAACACTGTGGACAGTTTTCAGCAAGTTGCAACATTGGAATACAGAAATAAACACTTTTCCAAAAACAAGCTCTAAATCATGTTGAAAAACAGAAATAAACACTTTTCAAAAACAAGCTCCAAATCACGTTAAAATACAGAAATAAGCACTTTTAAAAAACAAGCCCCAAATCATGTTGAAATACAGAAATAAACACTTTTCCATAAACAAGCTCTAAATCATGTTTGATGCACTCTGGAAGTTAATTTTTTTTCAGTACTGTTTAATCAGGATGTTAGGAACACTGTGGACAGTTTTCAGCAAGTTGCAACATTGAAATACAGAAATAAAAACTTTTCCAAAAACAAGCTCTAAATCATGTTGAAATACAGAAATAAACACTTTTCAAATACAAGCTCCAAATCATGTTGAAATACAGAAATAAACACTTTTCCATAAACAAGCTCTAAATCATGTTTGATGCACTCTGGAAGTTAATTTTTTTTCAGTACTGTTTAATCAGGATGTTAGGAACACTGTGGACAGTTTTCAGCAAGTTGCAACATTGAAATACAGAAATAAACACTTTTCCAAAAACAAGCTCTAAATCATGTTGAAATACAGAAATAAACACTTTTCAAAAACAAGCTCCAAATCACGTTGAAATACAGAAATAAGCACTTTTCAAAAAACAAGCTCCAAATCATGTTGAAATACAGAAATAAACACTTTTCCATAAACAAGCTCTAAATCATGTTTGATGCACTCTGGAAGTTAATTTTTTTTCAGTACTGTTTAATCAGGATGTTAGGAACACTGTGGACAGTTTTCAGCAAGTTGCAACATTGAAATACAGAAATAAAAACTTTTCCATAAACAAGCTCTAAATCATGTTGAAATACAGAAAAAACACTTTTCAAATACAAGCTCCAAATCATGTTGAAATACAGAAATAAACACTTTTCCATAAACAAGCTCTAAATCATGTTTGATGCACTCTGGAAGTTAATTTTTTTTCAGTACTGTTTAATCAGGATGTTAGGAACACTGTGGACAGTTTTCAGCAAGTTGCAACATTGAAATACAGAAATAAACACTTTTCCAAAAACAAGCTCTAAATCATGTTGAAATACAGAAATAAACACTTTTCAAAAACAAGCTCCAAATCACGTTGAAATACAGAAATTAAGCACTTTTCCAAAAACAAGCTCCAAATCATGTTGAAATACAGAAATAAACACTTTTCCATAAACAAGCTCTAAATCATGTTTGATGCACTCTGGAAGTTAATTTTTTTTCAGTACTGTTTAATCAGGATGTTAGGAACACTGTGGACAGTTTTCAGCAAGTTGCAACATTGAAATACAGAAATAAACACTTTTCCAAAAACAAGCTCCAAATCATGTTGAAAAACAGAAATAAACACTTTTCAAAAACAAGCTCCAAATCAAGTTGAAATAAAGAAATAAACACTTTTCCAAAACAAGCTCCAAATCATGTTGAAAAACAGAAATAAGCACTTTTCAAAAACAAGCTCCAAATCATGTTGAAATACAGAAATAAACACTTTTCCATAAACAAGCTCTAAATCATGTTTGATGCACTCTGGAAGTTAATTTTTTTTCAGTACTGTTTAATCAGGATGTTAGGAACACTGTGGACAGTTTTCAGCAAGTTGCAACATTGAAATACAGAAATAAACACTTTTCCAAAAACAAGCTCTAAATCATGTTGAAAAACAGAATAAACACTTTTCCATAAACAAGCTCTAAATCATGTTTGATGCACTCTGGAAGTTAATTTTTTTTCAGTACTGTTTAATCAGGATGTTCGGAACACTGTGGACAGTTTTCAGCAAGTTGCAACATTGAAATACAGAAATAAACACTTTTCCAAAAACAAGCTCTAAATCATGTTGAAAAACAGAAATAAACACTTAACAAAAACAAGCTCCAAATCATGTTGAAATACAGAAATAAACACTTTTCCATAAACAAGCTCTAAATCATGTTTGATGCACTCTGGAAGTTAATTTTTTTTCAGTACTGTTTAATCAGGATGTTAGGAACACTGTGGACAGTTTTCAGCAAGTTGCAACATTGAAATACAGAAATAAACACTTTTCCAAAAACAAGCTCTAAATCATGTTGAAATACAGAAATAAACACTTTTCAAAAACAAGCTCTAAATCATGTTAAAATACAGAAAAAAGCACTTTTCAAAAACAAGCTCCAAATCATGTTGAAATACAGAAATAAACACTTTTCCATAAACAAGCTCTAAATCATGTTTGATGCACTCTGGAAGTTAATTTTTTTTCAGTACTGTTTAATCAGGATGTTAGGAACACTGTGGACAGTTTTCAGCAAGTTGCAACATTGAAATACAGAAATAAACACTTTTCCAAAAACAAGCTCTAAATCATGTTGAAATACAGAAATAAACACTTTTCAAATACAAGCTCCAAATCATGTTGAAATACAGAAATAAACACTTTTCCATAAACAAGCTCTAAATCATGTTTGATGCACTCTGGAAGTTAATTTTTTTTCAGTACTGTTTAATCAGGATGTTAGGAACACTGTGGACAGTTTTCAGCAAGTTGCAACATTGGAATACAGAAATAAACACTTTTCCAAAAACAAGCTCTAAATCATGTTGAAAAACAGAAATAAACACTTTTCAAAAACAAGCTCCAAATCATGTTGAAATACAGAAATAAGCACTTTTCAAAAACAAGCCCCAAATCATGTTGAAATACAGAAATAAACACTTTTCCATAAACAAGCTCTAAATCATGTTTGATGCACTCTGGAAGTTAATTTTTTTTCAGTACTGTTTAATCAGGATGTTAGGAACACTGTGGACAGTTTTCAGCAAGTTGCAACATTGAAATACAGAAATAAACACTTTTCCAAAAACAAGCTCTAAATCATGTTGAAATACAGAAAAAACACTTTTCAAATACAAGCTCCAAATCATGTTGAAATACAGAAATAAACACTTTTCCATAAACAAGCTCTAAATCATGTTTGATGCACTCTGGAAGTTAATTTTTTTTCAGTACTGTTTAATCAGGATGTTAGGAACACTGTGGACAGTTTTCAGCAAGTTGCAACATTGAAATACAGAAATAAACACTTTTCCAAAAACAAGCTTCAAATCATGTTGAAATACAGAAATTGACACTTTTCCAAAAACAAGCTCCAAATCATGTTGAAATACAGAAATAAACACTTTTCCATAAACAAGCTCTAAATCATGTTTGATGCACTCTGGAAGTTAATTTTTTTTCAGTACTGTTTAATCAGGATGTTAGGAACACTGTGGACAGTTTTCATCAAGTTGCAACATTGAAATACAGAAATAAAAACTTTTCCATAAACAAGCTCTAAATCATGTTGAAATACAGAAAAAACACTTTTCAAATACAAGCTCCAAATCATGTTGAAATACAGAAATAAACACTTTTCCATAAACAAGCTCTAAATCATGTTTGATGCACTCTGGAAGTTAATTTTTTTTCAGTACTGTTTAATCAGGATGTTAGGAACACTGTGGACAGTTTTCAGCAAGTTGCAACATTGAAATACAGAAATAAACACTTTTCCAAAAACAAGCTCTAAATCATGTTGAAAAACAGAAATAAACACTTTTCAAAAACAAGCTCCAAATCACGTTAAAATACAGAAATAAGCACTTTTAAAAACAAGCTCCAAATCATGTTGAAATACAGAAATAAACACTTTTCCATAAACAAGCTCTAAATCATGTTTGATGCACTCTGGAAGTTAATTTTTTTTCAGTACTGTTTAATCAGGATGTTAGGAACACTGTGGACAGTTTTCAGCAAGTTGCAACATTGGAATACCGAAATAAACACTTTTCCAAAAACAAGCTCCAAATTATGTTCAAAAACAGAAATAAGCACTTTTCAAAAACAAGCTCCAAATCATGTTGAAATACAGAAATAAACACTTTTCCAAAAACAAGCTCCAAATCATGTTGAAATACAGAAATTAACACTTTTCCAAAAACAAGCTCCAAATCATGTTGAAATACAGAAATAAACACTTTTCCATAAACAAGCTCTAAATCATGTTTGATGCACTCTGGAAGTTAATTTTATTTCAGTACTGTTTAATCAGGATGTTCGGAACACTGTGGACAGTTTTCAGCAAGTTGCAACATTGAAATACAGAAAAAAAAACTTTTCCAAAAACAAGCTCTAAATCATGTTGAAAAACAGAAATAAACACTTTTCAAAAACAAGCTCCAAATCACGTTAAAATACAGAAATAAGCACTTTTCAAAAACAAGCCCCAAATCATGTTGAAATACAGAAATAAACACTTTTCCATAAACAAGCTCTAAATCATGTTTGATGCACTCTGGAAGTTAATTTTATTTCAGTACTGTTTAATCAGGATGTTAGGAACACTGTGGACAGTTTTCAGCAAGTTGCAACATTGAAATACAGAAATAAACACTTTTCCAAAAACAAGCTCTAAATCATGTTGAAAAACAGAATAAACACTTTTCCATAAACAAGCTCTAAATCATGTTTGATGCACTCTGTAAGTTAACCTGTTCTGGCTGCACGCTGAATATTGAAAAAACTGGAAAATGTGTGCACATTTTCAAACGGCCTCCTAAGAAACTTTTTATTTTCCAATATGCATATATTTACTACTGTTGGATAGATAACAGTCTGTAGTTTCTAAAAAGGTTTGAATTGTTTCTCTAAGTCGAACAGAAATATTTTTACAGCCATTTTCCCAGCCGAATTGAGTTTCCCAAAATGCGATGTGTCTCTTTAAGACCTTCTCTATAAAAGGCCATTTGACTTGGGACCATAGGGACACGTCAGAGGCGTACGTCAGACTGTAATGCGGAAGTGAGAATTGAAAGGGGTCGAATATCTCGTCCCTGGACTGAATAACAGAACTTCTTGTGAGACATGCGCAGTTAAAATAAAAATCCGGGCGCGAAGGATAATTTGATCTCGGCTTCTGGAACAAGGTAGATAACTTTGAATATGATGCCTGACTACGATATTATTTGCTACATGTCACAAAATCATCCTAAAGGTTGTTTTTTCAATATACTTTAATTATATTATTGCAATTTATTCTGGACTTTAGATGTGAAACGACGGAAGAATTTTTTGAAGAAACGCTTTCTGGCGCAGCAATGCTACCGTGCTAGCTAACCAAAGAGGGAAATCATTCGTTCTGGAACCCAACTAAAGACTCTACTGGACATTGGACCCCGTTACAACATTCTGATGGAGTACCAAGAAAGATAAGACCCAATTTGGGATGCTTTTTCATATATATGTCGAACTGTTGAATGCTAACGCTGCTAACTATGCTAGGCTAGCGCTTGACTAGAATCAATGCTGCCTTATGCTAGCTTATGATGTTAGCTAATATAACGATATATTGTGTTTTCGCTGTAAAACACTTCAAAAATCGGAAATGTTGTCTGTATTCACAAGATATCTGTCTTTCATTAGTTATCCACCATATGTTTTTCTGAAATGTTTTATGAGGTGTAATTAGTAGCCGACGTTGGTGTATGTATTTTCTCTGGCTACTCCCGGCTGGATTCAGACTGTAGCTATGTATTAGCATTTTTGGGTAGCATCAATGTAAAACAGATTTATAGCTAAAATATGCACTTTTTATGAACAAAACATAGATTTATTGTGTAACATGTTATATGACTGTCATCTGAGGTCGTTTTTTCTGGGCTCTTTAGGTTGGTTTTAGTTTATTTCGGTTGGTTGTGCATGCTACTTCAATCATAATTCATACTTCATAATCATAATTCATACGTGTCTGTCCACTTTTGTATTTGGTGGTGAGCTAACATAAATATATGTGGTGTTTTCTCTGTAAAACATTTAAAAAATCGGACATGTTGGCTGGATTGACAAGATGTTTATCTTTCAAATGCTGTATTGGACTTGTTAATGTGTAAAAGTTAAATATTTTTAAAAAATAGATTTTGAATTTCGCGCTCTGCAGCTGTTGTCATTTTCGGTCCGAGGTCGGGCTTGCACCCCAAACAGGTTAATTTTATTTCAGTACTGTTTAATCAGGATGATAAGAACACTGTGGACAGTTTTCAGCAAGTTGCAACATTGGAATACAGAAATAAACACTTTTCCAAAAACAAGCTCTAAATCATGTTGAAAAACAGAAATAAACACTTTACAAAAACAAGCTCCAAATCATGTTGAAATACAGAAATAAACACTTTTCCATAAACAAGCTCTAAATCATGTTTGATGCACTCTGTAAGTTAATTTTTTTTCAGTACTGTTTAATCAGGATGTTAGGAACACTGTGGACAGTTTTCAGCAAGTTGCAACATTGGAATACAGAAATAAAAACTTTTCCAAAAACAAGCTCTAAATCATGTTGAAATACAGAAAAAACACTTTTCCATAAACAAGCTCTAAATCATGTTTGATGCACTCTGGAAGTTAATTTTATTTTCAGTACTGTTTAATCAGGATGTTAGGAACACTGTGGACAGTTTTCAGCAAGTTGCAACATTGGAATACAGAAATAAACACTTTTCCAAAAACAAGCTCTAAATCATGTTGAAAAACAGAAATAAACACTTTTCAAAAACAAGCTCCAAATCACGTTAAAATACAGAAATAAGCACTTTTCCAAAAACAAGCTCCAAATCATGTTGAAATACAGAAATAAACACTTTTCCATAAACAAGCTCTAAATCATGTTTGATGCACTCTGGAAGTTAATTTTTTTTCAGTACTGTTTAATCAGGATGTTAGGAACACTGTGGACAGTTTTCAGCAAGTTGCAACATTGGAATACAGAAATAAACACTTTTCCAAAAACAAGCTCTAAATCATGTTGAAAAACAGAAAAAACACTTTTCAAATACAATCTCCAAATCATGTTGAAATACAGAAATAAGCACTTTTCAAAAACAAGCTCCAAATCATGTTGAAATACAGAAATAAACACTGTTCCATAAACAAGCTCTAAATCATGTTTGACGCTCTCTGTAAGTTAAATTTATTTCAGTACTGTTTAATCAGGATGATATGAACACTGTGGACAGTTTTCAGCAAGTTGCAACATTGGAATACAGAAATAAACACTTTTCCAAAAACAAGCTCTAAATTATGTTGAAAAACAGAAATAAGCACTTTTCAAAAACAAGCTCCAAATCAAGTTGAAATACAGAAATAAACACTTTTCAAAAACAAGCTCCAAATCATGTTGAAAAACAGAAATAAGCACTTTTCAATAAACAAGCTCTAAATCATGTTTGATGCAATATGTAAGTCAATTTTATTTCAGGACTGTTTAATCAGGATGATAGGAACACTGTGGACAGTTTTCATCAAGTTGCAACATTGGAATACAGAAATAAACACTTTTCCAAAAACAAGCTCTAAATCATGTTGAAAAACAGAAAAAACACTTTTCAAATACAATCTCCAAATCATGTTGAAATACAGAAATAAGCACTTTTCAAAAACAAGCTCCAAATCATGTTGAAATACAGAAATAAACACTGTTCCATAAACAAGCTCTAAATCATGTTTGACGCTCTCTGTAAGTTAAATTTATTTCAGTACTGTTTAATCAGGATGATATGAACACTGTGGACAGTTTTCAGCAAGTTGCAACATTGGAATACAGAAATAAACACTTTTCCAAAAACAAGCTCTAAATCATGTTGAAAAACAGAAATAAGCACTTTTCAAAAACAAGCTCCAAATCAAGTTGAAATACAGAAATAAACACTTTTCAAAAACAAGCTCCAAATCATGTTGAAAAACAGAAATAAGCACTTTTCAAAAACAAGCTCCAAATCATGTTGAAATACAGAAATAAATACTTTTCCATAAACAAGCTCTAAATCATGTTTGATGCACTCTTTAAGTTAATTTTATTTCAGTACTGTTTAATCAGGATGATAGGAACACTGTGGACGGTTTTCAGCAAGTTGCAACATTGGTGTAACGAGTGACGCTCTCCTCATCCTCGGATGAGGTGAGGAGAGAGGGATCTGAAGACCAAAACGCAGGCTTTGGGAAATAAGCCATCTTTATTAAACAACGATAAAGATGGCAACACGAAACGAAACAAACACTTGAAAAACTACAAAATAACAAAACGACGTTGACGAGACCTGAACATAAACTTACATAACTAAACATAAACTTACGTACAGGTAACAGACGACATCGAAACGAAAACGAAACAAACAAACGCTACAGTCCTATGTGGTACGAACATAACATACGGACACAGGAGACAATCACCCACAAACAAACAGTGAGAATGCCCTACCTAAATATGACTCTTAATTAGAGGCAAACGCAAACCACCTGCCTCTAATCAAGAGCCATACCAGGCAAACCGAAACCAACATAGAAACAGATAACATAGAATGCCCACCCAACCTCACGTCCTGACCAACTAACACACAAAAACTAACATAAATAGGTCAGGAACGTGACAGTACCCCCCCCCACAAGGTGCGAACTCCGGACGCACCAGCACAAAGTCTAGGGGAGGGTCTGGGTGGGCATCTAACCACGGTGGTGGCTCAGGCTCCGGGCGCGGTTCCCACCCCACCATAATCCATCCTAGCCCCCTCCCTTCAAGAATGTCCACCCTCTTACTTCCCCCACAAAATCCTCCTAATAACAAATCTAATAATGACAATACCGGGACAGAGAGATAAACCAAGACAGAGGGATAGATAAGACTATAGAGGTAGATAAAGATAGAGAGGGAGATCAGGATAGAGGGGCAACTCCGGACTGAAAGGCAGCTCCGGACAGAGAGACAGCTCTGGACTGATGGGCAGTTCTGGGTATCTAGCCTTTTCAGGCTGAAGGGCAGCTCATGGCTGACTGACGACTCTCGATGCTCATGGCTGGCTGACGGCTCTCGACGCTCATGGCAGGCTGACGGCTCTCGACGCTCATGGCAGGCTGACGGCTCTCGACGCTCATGGCAGGCTGACGGCTCTCGACGCTCATGGCAGGCTGACGGCTCTCGACGCTCATGGCAGGCTGACGGCTCTCGACGCTCATGGCGCTCTGACGGCTCTGGCTGCTCATGGCGCTCTGACGGCTCTGGCTGCTCATGGCGCTCTGACGGCTCTGGCTGCTCATGGCGCTCTGACGGCTCTGGGTGCTCATGGCGCTCTGGCGGCTCTGGCTGCTCATGGCTCGCTGGCGGCTCTGGCAGATCCTGTCTGGTTGGCGGCTCTGGCAGATCCTGTCTGGTTGGCGGCTCTGGCAGATCCTGTCTGGTTGGCGGCTCTGGCAGATCCTGTCTGGTTGGCGGCTCTGGCAGATCCTGTCTGGTTGGCGGCTCTGGCAGATCCTGTCTGGTTGGCGGCTCTGGCAGATCCTGTCTGGTTGGCGGCTCTGGCGGATCCTGTCTGGCTGACGGCTCTAGCGGCTCCTGTCTGGCTGATGGCTCTAGCGGCTCCTGTCTGGCTGACGGCTCTGTAGGCTCATGGCAGACGGGCGGCTTTGCAGGCTCATGGCAGACGGGCGGCTTTGCAGGCTCCTGGCAGACGGATGGCTCAGACGGCGCTGGGGAGACGGATGGCTCAGATGGCGCTGGGGAGACGGATGGCTCAGATGGCGCTGGGGAGACGGATGGCTCAGATGGCGCTGGGGAGACGGATGGCTCAGATGGCGCTGGGGAGACGGATGGCTCAGATGGCGCTGGGGAGACGGATGGCTCAGATGGCGCTGGGGAGACGGATGGCTCTGGCCGGATATGGCGCACTGTAGACCTGGTGCGTGGTGCCGGAACTGGAGGCACCGTGCTAATGATAAGCACCTTCCTACTAGTGCGGGGAGCAGGGACAGGGCACACTGTATTCTCAAAGCCTACTCTATCCCTGATGCGTGGTACCGGCACTGGTGACGCCGGGCTGAGGACAAGCACATCAGGATTAGTAGGGGGAGAATATACAGTGTGTACAGGGCTCTGGAGACGCACTGGTAGCTTAGTGCGTGGGGCCGGAACTGGAGGCACCGGGCTAGATACACGCACTACAGGGAGAGTGCGTGGAGGAGGAACAGGGCTCAGGATACGCACTGGTAGCCTAGTGCGTAGTGTATACACTGTAGGTACTAGGCTGGGGCGGGGAGGTGGTGCCGGAAATACCGGACCGTGGAGGCGTACTGGCACTCTTGAGCATTGAGCCTGCCCAACCTTACCTGGTTGAATGCTCCCGGTTGCCCGACCAGTGCGGGGAGGTGGAATAACCCGCACCGGCCTATGTAGGCGAACCGGGGAAACCATGCGTAAGGCAGGTGCCATGTATGCCGGCCCGAGGAGACGCACTGGAGACCAGACGCGTTGAGCCGGCCTCATGACACCTGGCTCAATACCCAATCTAGCCCTCCCAGTGCGGGGAGGTGGAATAACCCGCACTGGGCTATGCACTCGTACAGGAGACACCGTGCGCTCTACTGCGTAACACGGCGCCTGCCCGTACTCCCGCTCTCCACGGTAAGCCTGGGAAGTGGGCGCAGGTCTCCTACCTGCCCTTGGCCCACTATCTCCTAGCCCCCCCCCAAGAAATTTTTGGGAATTACTCACGGGCTTTTTTGGCTTCCGTGCCAGACGCGTTCCCTCATAGCTCCGGTTCCTCTCTCCGGTAGCCTCCGCTCTCCTCCGTGCCTCCAGCTCGCTTCCCATGGGACGGCGATCTCTACCAGCTAGGATCTCCTCCCATGTGTAGACACCCTTTCCATCCAAAACATCGTCCCATGTCCATTGCTCCTTTCTCTCCTGTCCCCTACTCCGTTTCGTTTTCCCTTGCCGCTTGGTCTTAGCGTGTTGGTGGGTGATTCTGTAACGGGTGACGCTCTCCTCATCCTCGGATGAGGTGAGGAGAGAGGGATCTGAAGACCAAAACGCAGGCTTTGGGAAATAAGCCATCTTTATTAAACAACGATAAAGATGGCAACACGAAACGAAACAAACACTTGAAAAACTACAAAATAACAAAACGACGTTGACGAGACCTGAACATAAACTTACATAACTAAACATAAACTTACGTACAGGTAACAGACGACATCGAAACGAAAACGAAACAAACAAACGCTACAGTCCTATGTGGTACGAACATAACATACGGACACAGGAGACAATCACCCACAAACAAACAGTGAGAATGCCCTACCTAAATATGACTCTTAATTAGAGGCAAACGCAAACCACCTGCCTCTAATCAAGAGCCATACCAGGCAAACCGAAACCAACATAGAAACAGATAACATAGAATGCCCACCCAACCTCACGTCCTGACCAACTAACACACAAAAACTAACATAAATAGGTCAGGAACGTGACAATTGGAATACCGAAATAAACACTTTTCCAAAAACAAGCTCCAAATTATGTTCAAAAACAGAAATAAACACTTTTCAAAAACAAGCTCCAAATCATGTTGAAATACAGAAATAAACACTTTTCCATAATCAAGCTCTAAATCATGTTTGATGCACTCTGTTAGTTAATTTTATTTCAGTACTGTTTAATCAGGATGATAGGAACACTGTGGACAGTTTTCAGCAAGTTGCAACATTGGAATACAGAAATAAACACTTTTCCAAAAACAAGCTCCAAATCATGTTGAAAAACAGAAATAAGCACTTTTCAAAAACAAGCTCCAAATCAAGTTGAAATACAGAAATAAACACTTTTCCAAAACAAGCTCCAAATCATGTTGAAAAACAGAAATAAGCACTTTTCAAAAACAAGCTCCAAATCATGTTGAAATACAGAAATAAACACTTTTCCATAAACAATCTCTAAATCATGTTTGATGCACTCTAAGTTAATTTTATTTCAGTACTGTTTAATCAGGATGATAGGAACACTGTGGACAGTTTTCAGCAAGTTGCAACATTGGAATACAGAAATAAACACTTTTCCAAAACAAGCTCCAAATCATGTTGAAATACAGAAATAAGCACTTTTCAAAAACAAGCTCCAAATCATGTTGAAATACAGAAATAAACACTTTTCCATAAACAAGCTCTAAATCATGTTTGACGCACTCTTTAAGTTAATTTTATTTCAGTACTGTTTAATCAGGATGATAGGAACACTGTGGACAGTTTTCAGCAAGTTGCAACATTGGAATACAGAAATAAACACTTTTCCAAAAACAAGCTCTAAATCATGTTGAAAAACAAAAACAAGCACTTTTCAAAAACAAGCTCCAAATCAAGTTGAAATACAGAAATAAACACTTTTCCAAAACAAGCTCCAAATCATGTTGAAAAACAGAAATAAGCACTTTTCAAAAACAAGCTCCAAATCATGTTGAAATACAGAAATAAACACTTTTCCATAAACAAGTTCTAAATTATGTTTGATGCTCTCTGTAAGTTAATTTTATTTCAGTACTGTTTAATCAGGATGATAGTAACACTGTGGACGGTTTTCAGCAAGTTGCAACATTGGAATACAGAAATAAACACTTTTCCAAAAACAAGCTCTAAATCATGTTGAAAAACAAAAATAAACACTTTTCAAAAACAAGCTCCAAATCACGTTGAAATACAGAAATAAGCACTTTTCAAAAACAATCTCCAATTCATGTTGAAATACAGAAATAAACACTTTTCCAAAAACAATCTCTAAATCACGTTGAAAAACAGAATAAACACTTTTCCATAAACAAGCTCTAAATCATGTTTGATGCAATCTGTAAGTTAATTTTATTTCAGTACTGTTTAATCAGGATGATAGGAACACTGTGGACAGTTTTCATCAAGTTGCAACATTGAAATACAGAAATAAAAACTTTTCCATAAACAAGCTCTAAATCATGTTGAAATACAGAAAAAACACTTTTCAAATACAAGCTCCAAATCATGTTGAAATACAGAAATAAACACTTTTCCATAAACAAGCTCTAAATCATGTTTGATGCACTCTGTAAGTTAATTTTATTTCAGTACTGTTTAATCAGGATGATAGTAACACTGTGGACGGTTTTCAGCAAATTGCAACATTGGAATACAGAAATAAACACTTTTCCAAAAACAAGCTCTAAATCATGTTGAAAAACAAAAACAAGCACTTTTCAAAAACAAGCTCCAAATCAAGTTGAAATACAGAAATAAACACTTTTCCAAAACAAGCTCCAAATCATGTTGAAAAACAGAAATAAGCACTTTTCAAAAACAAGCTCCAAATCATGTTGAAATACAGAAATAAACACTTTTCCATAAACAAGCTCTAAATCATGTTGAAAAACAGAAATAAACACTTAACAAAAACAAGCTCCAAATCATGTTGAAATACAGAAATAAACACTTTTCCATAAACAAGTTCTAAATTATGTTTGATGCTCTCTGTAAGTTAATTTTATTTCAGTACTGTTTAATCAGGATGATAGTAACACTGTGGACGGTTTTCAGCAAGTTGCAACATTGGAATACAGAAATAAACACTTTTCCAAAAACAAGCTCTAAATCATGTTGAAAAACAGAAATAAACACTTTTCAAAAACAAGCTCCAAATCACGTTGAAATACAGAAATAAGCACTTTTCAAAAACAAGCTCCAAATCATGTTGAAATACAGAAATAAACACTGTTCCATAAACAAGCTCTAAATCATGTTTGATGCACTCTAAGTTATTTTATTTCATTACTGTTTAATCAGGATGATAGGAACACTGTGGACAGTTTTCAGCAAGTTGCAACATTGGAATACAGAAATAAACACTTTTCCAAAAACAAGCTCTAAATCATGTTGAAAAACAGAAATAAACACTTTTCAAAAACAAGCTCCAAATCATGTTCAAAAACAGAAATAAACACTTTTCAAAAACAATCTCCAATTCATGTTGAAATACAGAAATAAACACTTTTCCAAAAACAATCTCTAAATCACGTTGAAAAACAGAATAAACACTTTTCCATAAACAAGCTCTAAATCATGTTTGATGCACTCTGTAAGTTAATTTTATTTCAGTACTGTTTAATCAGGATGATAAGAACACTGTGGACAGTTTTCAGCAAGTTGCAACATTGGAATACAGAAATAAACACTTTTCCAAAAACAAGCTCTAAATCATGTTGAAAAACAGAAATAAACACTTAACAAAAACAAGCTCCAAATCATGTTGAAATACAGAAATAAACACTTTTCCATAAACAAGTTCTAAATCATGTTTGATGCTCTCTGTAAGTTAATTTTATTTCAGTACTGTTTAATCAGGATGATAGGAACACTGTGGACATTTTTCATCAAGTTGCAACATTGGAATACAGAAATAAAAACTTTTCCAAAAACAAGCTCTAAATCATGTTGAAATACAGAAAAAACACTTTTCAAAAACAAGCTCCAAATCATGTTAAAATACAGAAATAAGCACTTTTCAAAAACAAGCTCCAAATCATGTTGAAATACAGAAATAAACACTTTTCCATAAACAATCTCTAAATCATGTTTGATGCACTCTAAGTTAATTTTATTTCAGTACTGTTTAATCAGGATGATAGGAACACTGTGGACAGTTTTCAGCAAGTTGCAACATTGGAATACAGAAATAAACACTTTTCCAAAACAAGCTCCAAATCATGTTGAAATACAGAAATAAGCACTTTTCAAAAACAAGCTCCAAATCATGTTGAAATACAGAAATAAACACTTTTCCATAAACAAGCTCTAAATCATGTTTGACGCACTCTTTAAGTTAATTTTATTTCAGTACTGTTTAATCAGGATGATAGGAACACTGTGGACAGTTTTCAGCAAGTTGCAACATTGGAATACAGAAATAAACACTTTTCCAAAAACAAGCTCTAAATCATGTTGAAAAACAAAAACAAGCACTTTTCAAAAACAAGCTCCAAATCAAGTTGAAATACAGAAATAAACACTTTTCCAAAACAAGCTCCAAATCATGTTGAAAAACAGAAATAAGCACTTTTCAAAAACAAGCTCCAAATCATGTTGAAATACAGAAATAAACACTTTTCCATAAACAAGCTCTAAATCATGTTGAAAAACAGAAATAAACACTTAACAAAAACAAGCTCCAAATCATGTTGAAATACAGAAATAAACACTTTTCCATAAACAAGTTCTAAATTATGTTTGATGCTCTCTGTAAGTTAATTTTATTTCAGTACTGTTTAATCAGGATGATAGTAACACTGTGGACGGTTTTCAGCAAGTTGCAACATTGGAATACAGAAATAAACACTTTTCCAAAAACAAGCTCTAAATCATGTTGAAAAACAGAAATAAACACTTTTCAAAAACAAGCTCCAAATCACGTTGAAATACAGAAATAAGCACTTTTCAAAAACAAGCTCCAAATCATGTTGAAATACAGAAATAAACACTGTTCCATAAACAAGCTCTAAATCATGTTTGATGCACTCTGAAGTTATTTTATTTCATTACTGTTTAATCAGGATGATAGGAACACTGTGGACAGTTTTCAGCAAGTTGCAACATTGGAATACAGAAATAAACACTTTTCCAAAAACAAGCTCTAAATCATGTTGAAAAACAAAAATAAACACTTTTCAAAAACAAGCTCCAAATCATGTTCAAAAACAGAAATAAACACTTTTCAAAAACAATCTCCAATTCATGTTGAAATACAGAAATAAACACTTTTCCAAAAACAATCTCTAAATCACGTTGAAAAACAGAATAAACACTTTTCCATAAACAAGCTCTAAATCATGTTTGATGCAATCTGTAAGTTAATTTTATTTCAGTACTGTTTAATCAGGATGATAGGAACACTGTGGACAGTTTTCATCAAGTTGCAACATTGAAATACAGAAATAAAAACTTTTCCATAAACAAGCTCTAAATCATGTTGAAATACAGAAAAAACACTTTTCAAATACAAGCTCCAAATCATGTTGAAATACAGAAATAAACACTTTTCCATAAACAAGCTCTAAATCATGTTTGATGCACTCTGTAAGTTAATTTTATTTCAGTACTGTTTAATCAGGATGATAGTAACACTGTGGACGGTTTTCAGCAAGTTGCAACATTGGAATACAGAAATAAACACTTTTCCAAAAACAAGCTCTAAATCATGTTGAAAAACAAAAACAAGCACTTTTCAAAAACAAGCTCCAAATCAAGTTGAAATACAGAAATAAACACTTTTCCAAAACAAGCTCCAAATCATGTTGAAAAACAGAAATAAGCACTTTTCAAAAACAAGCTCCAAATCATGTTGAAATACAGAAATAAACACTTTTCCATAAACAAGCTCTAAATCATGTTGAAAAACAGAAATAAACACTTAACAAAAACAAGCTCCAAATCATGTTGAAATACAGAAATAAACACTTTTCCATAAACAAGTTCTAAATTATGTTTGATGCTCTCTGTAAGTTAATTTTATTTCAGTACTGTTTAATCAGGATGATAGTAACACTGTGGACGGTTTTCAGCAAGTTGCAACATTGGAATACAGAAATAAACACTTTTCCAAAAACAAGCTCTAAATCATGTTGAAAAACAGAAATAAACACTTTTCAAAAACAAGCTCCAAATCACGTTGAAATACAGAAATAAGCACTTTTCAAAAACAAGCTCCAAATCATGTTGAAATACAGAAATAAACACTGTTCCATAAACAAGCTCTAAATCATGTTTGATGCACTCTAAGTTATTTTATTTCATTACTGTTTAATCAGGATGATAGGAACACTGTGGACAGTTTTCAGCAAGTTGCAACATTGGAATACAGAAATAAACACTTTTCCAAAAACAAGCTCTAAATCATGTTGAAAAACAAAAATAAACACTTTTCAAAAACAAGCTCCAAATCATGTTCAAAAACAGAAATAAACACTTTTCAAAAACAATCTCCAATTAATGTTGAAATACAGAAATAAACACTTTTCCAAAAACAATCTCTAAATCACGTTGAAAAACAGAATAAACACTTTTCCATAAACAAGCTCTAAATCATGTTTGATGCACTCTGTAAGTTAATTTTATTTCAGTACTGTTTAATCAGGATGATAAGAACACTGTGGACAGTTTTCAGCAAGTTGCAACATTGGAATACAGAAATAAACACTTTTCCAAAAACAAGCTCTAAATCATGTTGAAAAACAGAAATAAACACTTAACAAAAACAAGCTCCAAATCATGTTGAAATACAGAAATAAACACTTTTCCATAAACAAGTTCTAAATCATGTTTGATGCTCTCTGTAAGTTAATTTTATTTCAGTACTGTTTAATCAGGATGATAGGAACACTGTGGACATTTTTCATCAAGTTGCAACATTGGAATACAGAAATAAAAACTTTTCCAAAAACAAGCTCTAAATCATGTTGAAATACAGAAAAAACACTTTTCAAATACAAGCTCCAAATCATGTTGAAATACAGAAATAAACACTTTTCCAAAAACAAGCTCTAAATCATGTTGAAAAACAGAAATAAACACTTTTCAAAAACAAGCTCCAAATCAAGTTGAAATACAGAAATAAACACTTTTCCAAAACAAGCTCCAAATCATGTTGAAATACAGAAATAAACACTTTACCATAAACAAGCTCTAAATCATGTTTGATGCACTCTAAGTTAATTTTATTTCAGTACTGTTTAATCAGGATGATAGGAACACTGTGGACAGTTTTCAGCAAGTTGCAACATTGGAATACAGAAATAAACACTTTTCCAAAAACAAGCTCTAAATCATGTTGAAAAACAAAAACAAGCACTTTTCAAAAACAAGCTCCAAATCAAGTTGAAATACAGAAATAAACACTTTTCCAAAACAAGCTCCAAATCATGTTGAAAAACAGAAATAAGCACTTTTCAAAAACAAGCTCCAAATCATGTTGAAATACAGAAATAAACACTTTTCCATAAACAAGCTCTAAATCATGTTGAAAAACAGAAATAAACACTTAACAAAAACAAGCTCCAAATCATGTTGAAATACAGAAATAAACACTTTTCCATAAACAAGTTCTAAATTATGTTTGATGCTCTCTGTAAGTTAATTTTATTTCAGTACTGTTTAATCAGGATGATAGTAACACTGTGGACGGTTTTCAGCAAGTTGCAACATTGGAATACAGAAATAAACACTTTTCCAAAAACAAGCTCTAAATCATGTTGAAAAACAGAAATAAACACTTTTCAAAAACAAGCTCCAAATCACGTTGAAATACAGAAATAAGCACTTTTCAAAAACAAGCTCCAAATCATGTTGAAATACAGAAATAAACACTGTTCCATAAACAAGCTCTAAATCATGTTTGATGCACTCTAAGTTATTTTATTTCATTACTGTTTAATCAGGATGATAGGAACACTGTGGACAGTTTTCAGCAAGTTGCAACATTGGAATACAGAAATAAACACTTTTCCAAAAACAAGCTCTAAATCATGTTGAAAAACAAAAATAAACACTTTTCAAAAACAAGCTCCAAATCATGTTCAAAAACAGAAATAAACACTTTTCAAAAACAATCTCCAATTCATGTTGAAATACAGAAATAAACACTTTTCCAAAAACAATCTCTAAATCACGTTGAAAAACAGAATAAACACTTTTCCATAAACAAGCTCTAAATCATGTTTGATGCAATCTGTAAGTTAATTTTATTTCAGTACTGTTTAATCAGGATGATAGGAACACTGTGGACAGTTTTCATCAAGTTGCAACATTGAAATACAGAAATAAAAACTTTTCCATAAACAAGCTCTAAATCATGTTGAAATACAGAAAAAACACTTTTCAAATACAAGCTCCAAATCATGTTGAAATACAGAAATAAACACTTTTCCATAAACAAGCTCTAAATCATGTTTGATGCACTCTGTAAGTTAATTTTATTTCAGTACTGTTTAATCAGGATGATAGTAACACTGTGGACGGTTTTCAGCAAGTTGCAACATTGGAATACAGAAATAAACACTTTTCCAAAAACAAGCTCTAAATCATGTTGAAAAACAAAAACAAGCACTTTTCAAAAACAAGCTCCAAATCAAGTTGAAATACAGAAATAAACACTTTTCCAAAACAAGCTCCAAATCATGTTGAAAAACAGAAATAAGCACTTTTCAAAAACAAGCTCCAAATCATGTTGAAATACAGAAATAAACACTTTTCCATAAACAAGCTCTAAATCATGTTGAAAAACAGAAATAAACACTTAACAAAAACAAGCTCCAAATCATGTTGAAATACAGAAATAAACACTTTTCCATAAACAAGTTCTAAATTATGTTTGATGCTCTCTGTAAGTTAATTTTATTTCAGTACTGTTTAATCAGGATGATAGTAACACTGTGGACGGTTTTCAGCAAGTTGCAACATTGGAATACAGAAATAAACACTTTTCCAAAAACAAGCTCTAAATCATGTTGAAAAACAGAAATAAACACTTTTCAAAAACAAGCTCCAAATCACGTTGAAATACAGAAATAAGCACTTTTCAAAAACAAGCTCCAAATCATGTTGAAATACAGAAATAAACACTGTTCCATAAACAAGCTCTAAATCATGTTTGATGCACTCTAAGTTATTTTATTTCATTACTGTTTAATCAGGATGATAGGAACACTGTGGACAGTTTTCAGCAAGTTGCAACATTGGAATACAGAAATAAACACTTTTCCAAAAACAAGCTCTAAATCATGTTGAAAAACAAAAATAAACACTTTTCAAAAACAAGCTCCAAATCATGTTCAAAAACAGAAATAAACACTTTTCAAAAACAATCTCCAATTCATGTTGAAATACAGAAATAAACACTTTTCCAAAAACAATCTCTAAATCACGTTGAAAAACAGAATAAACACTTTTCCATAAACAAGCTCTAAATCATGTTTGATGCACTCTGTAAGTTAATTTTATTTCAGTACTGTTTAATCAGGATGATAAGAACACTGTGGACAGTTTTCAGCAAGTTGCAACATTGGAATACAGAAATAAACACTTTTCCAAAAACAAGCTCTAAATCATGTTGAAAAACAGAAATAAACACTTAACAAAAACAAGCTCCAAATCATGTTGAAATACAGAAATAAACACTTTTCCATAAACAAGTTCTAAATCATGTTTGATGCTCTCTGTAAGTTAATTTTATTTCAGTACTGTTTAATCAGGATGATAGGAACACTGTGGACATTTTTCATCAAGTTGCAACATTGGAATACAGAAATAAAAACTTTTCCAAAAACAAGCTCTAAATCATGTTGAAATACAGAAAAAACACTTTTCAAATACAAGCTCCAAATCATGTTGAAATACAGAAATAAACACTTTTCCAAAAACAAGCTCTAAATCATGTTGAAAAACAGAAATAAACACTTTTCAAAAACAAGCTCCAAATCAAGTTGAAATACAGAAATAAACACTTTTCCAAAACAAGCTCCAAATCATGTTGAAAAACAGAAATAAGCACTTTTCAAAAACAAGCTCTAAATCATGTTGAAAAACAGAAATAAACACTTAACAAAAACAAGCTCCAAATCATGTTGAAATACAGAAATAAACACTTTTCCATAAACAAGTTCTAAATTATGTTTGATGCTCTCTGTAAGTTAATTTTATTTCAGTACTGTTTAATCAGGATGATAGTAACACTGTGGACGGTTTTCAGCAAGTTGCAACATTGGAATACAGAAATAAACACTTTTCCAAAAACAAGCTCTAAATCATGTTGAAAATCAAAAATAAACACTTTTCAAAAACAAGCTCCAAATCATGTTCAAAAACAGAAATAAACACTTTTCAAAAACAATCTCCAATTAATGTTGAAATACAGAAATAAACACTTTTCCAAAAACAATCTCTAAATCACGTTGAAAAACAGAATAAACACTTTTCCATAAACAAGCTCTAAATCATGTTTGATGCACTCTGTAAGTTAATTTTATTTCAGTACTGTTTAATCAGGATGATAAGAACACTGTGGACAGTTTTCAGCAAGTTGCAACATTGGAATACAGAAATAAACACTTTTTCCAAAAACAAGCTCTAAATCATGTTGAAAAACAGAAATAAACACTTAACAAAAACAAGCTCCAAATCATGTTGAAATACAGAAATAAACACTTTTCCATAAACAAGTTCTAAATCATGTTTGATGCTCTCTGTAAGTTAATTTTATTTCAGTACTGTTTAATCAGGATGATAGGAACACTGTGGACAGTTTTCATCAAGTTGCAACATTGGAATACAGAAATAAAAACTTTTCCAAAAACAAGCTCTAAATCATGTTGAAATACAGAAAAAACACTTTTCAAATACAAGCTCCAAATCATGTTGAAATACAGAAATAAACACTTTTCCAAAAACAAGCTCTAAATCATGTTGAAAAACAGAAATAAACACTTAACAAAAACAAGCTCCAAATCATGTTGAAATACAGAAATAAACACTTTTCCATAAACAAGTTCTAAATCATGTTTGATGCTCTCTGTAAGTTAATTTTATTTCAGTACTGTTTAATCAGGATGATAGTAACACTGTGGACGGTTTTCAGCAAGTTGCAACATTGGAATACAGAAATAAAGACTTTTCCAAAAACAAGCTCTAAATCATGTTGAAAAACAGAAATAAACACTTTTCAAAAACAAGCTCCAAATCACGTTGAAATACAGAAATAAGCACTTTTCAAAAACAAGCTCCAAATCATGTTGAAATCTAGAAATAAACACTGTTCCATAAACAAGCTCTAAATCATGTTTGAAGCACTCTGTAAGTTAATTTTATTTCAGTACCGTTTAATCAGGATGATATGAACACTGTGGACAGTTTTCAGCAAGTTGCAACATTGGAATACAGAAATAAACAGTTTTCCAAAAACAAGCTCTAAATTATGTTGAAAAACAGAAATAAGCACTTTTCAAAAACAAGCTCCAAATCAAGTTGAAATACAGAAATAAACACTTTTCCAAAACAAGCTCCAAATCATGTTGAAAAACAGAAATAAGCACTTTTCAAAAACAAGCTCTAAATCATGTTGAAAAACAGAAATAAACACTTAACAAAAACAAGCTCCAAATCATGTTGAAATACAGAAATAAACACTTTTCCATAAACAAGCTCTAAATCATGTTTGATGCACTCTGTAAGTTAATTTTATTTCAGTACTGTTTAATCAGGATGATAGTAACACTGTGGACGGTTTTCAGCAAGTTGCAACATTGGAATACAGAAATAAACACTTTTCCAAAAACAAGCTCTAAATCATGTTGAAAAACAGAAATAAACACTTTTCAAAAACAAGCTCCAAATCACGTTAAAATACAGAAATAAGCACTTTTCAAAAACAAGCCCCAAATCATGTTGAAATACAGAAATAAACACTTTTCCATAAACAAGCTCTAAATCATGTTTGATGCAATCTGTAAGTTAATTTTATTTCAGTACTGTTTAATCAGGATGATAGGAACACTGTGGACAGCTTTCATCAAGTTGCAACATTGGAATACAGAAATAAACACTTTTCCAAAAACAAGCTCTAAATCATGTTGAAAAACAGAAAAAACACTTTTCAAATACAATCTCCAAATCATGTTGAAATACAGAAATAAGCGCTTTTCAAAAACAAGCTCCAAATCATGTTGAAATACAGAAATAAACACTGTTCCATAAACAAGCTCTAAATCATGTTTGACGCACTCTGTAAGTTAATTTTATTTCAGTACTGTTTAATCAGGATGATAGGAACACTGTGGACAGTTTTCAGCAAGTTGCAACATTGGAATACAGAAATATACACTTTTCCAAAAACAAGCTCTAAATTATGTTGAAAAACAGAAATAAGCACTTTTCAAAAACAAGCTCCAAATCAAGTTGAAATACAGAAATAAACACTTTTCCAAAACAAGCTCCAAATCATGTTGAAAAACAGAAATAAGCACTTTTCAAAAACAAGCTCCAAATCATGTTGAAATACAGAAATAAACACTTTTCCAAAACAAGCTCCAAATCATGTTGAAAAACAGAAATAAGCACTTTTCAAAAACAAGCTCCAAATCATGTTGAAATACAGAAATAAACACTTTTCCATAAACAAGCTCTAAATCATGTTTGATGCACTCTGTAAGTTAATTTTATTTCAGTACTGTTTAATCAGGATGATAGGAACACTGTGGACAGTTTTCAGCAAGTTGCAACATTGGAATACAGAAATAAACACTTTTCCAAAAACAAGCTCTAAATCATGTTGAAAAACAGAAATAAACACTTAACAAAAACAAGCTCCAAATCATGTTGAAATACAGAAATAAACACTTTTCCATAAACAAGTTCTAAATCATGTTTGATGCTCTCTGTAAGTTAATTTTATTTCAGTACTGTTTAATCAGGATGATAGTAACACTGTGGACGGTTTTCAGCAAGTTGCAACATTGGAATACAGAAATAAACACTTTTCCAAAAACAAGCTCTAAATCATGTTGAAAAACAGAAATAAACACTTTTCAAAAACAAGCTCCAAATCATGTTGAAATACAGAAATAAGCACTTTTCAAAAACAAGCTCCAAATCATGTTGAAATACAGAAATAAACACTTTTCCATAAACAAGCTCTAAATCATGTTTGATGCACTCTGTAAGTTAATTTTATTTCAGTACTGTTTAATCAGGATGATAGGAACACTGTGGACATTTTTCATCAAGTTGCAACATTGGAATACAGAAATAAAAACTTTTCCAAAAACAAGCTCTAAATCATGTTGAAATACAGAAAAAACACTTTTCAAATACAAGCTCCAAATCATGTTGAAATACAGAAATAAACACTTTTCCATAAACAAGCTCTAAATCATGTTTGATGCACTCTGTAAGTTAATTTTATTTCAGTACTGTTTAATCAGGATGATAGTAACACTGTGGACGGTTTTCAGCAAGTTGCAACATTGGAATACAGAAATAAACACTTTTCCAAAAACAAGCTCTAAATCATGTTGAAAAACAGAAATAAACACTTTTCAAAAACAAGCTCCAAATCACGTTAAAATACAGAAATAAGCACTTTTCAAAAACAAGCCCCAAATCATGTTGAAATACAGAAATAAACACTTTTCCATAAACAAGCTCTAAATCATGTTTGATGCACTCTGTAAGTTAATTTTATTTCAGTACTGTTTAATCAGGATGATAGGAACACTGTGGACAGTTTTCAGCAAGTTGCAACATTGGAATACAGAAATAAACACTTTTCCAAAAACAAGCTCTAAATCATGTTGAAAAACAGAAATAAACACTTTTCAAATACAAGCTCCAAATCATGTTGAAATACAGAAATAAGCACTTTTCAAAAACAAGCTCCAAATCATGTTGAAATACAGAAATAAACACTGTTCCATAAACAAGCTCTAAATCATGTTTGATGCACTCTGTAAGTTAATTTTATTTCAGTACTGTTTAATCAGGATGATAGGAACACTGTGGACAGTTTTCAGCAAGTTGCAACATTGGAATACAGAAATAAACACTTTTCCAAAAACAAGCTCTAAATCATGTTGAAAAACAGAAATAAGCACTTTTCAAAAACAAGCTTCAAATCATGTTGAAATACAGAAATTGAGCACTTTTCCAAAAACAAGCTCCAAATCATGTTGAAATACAGAAATAAACACTTTTCCATAAACAAGCTCTAAATCATGTTTGATGCACTCTGAAGTTAATTTTATTTCAGTACTGTTTAATCAGGATGATAGGAACACTGTGGACAGTTTTCAGCAAGTTGCAACATTGGAATACAGAAATAAACACTTTTCCAAAAACAAGCTCCAAATCATGTTGAAATACAGAAATAAACACTTTTCCAAAACAAGCTCCAAATCATGTTGAAAAACAGAAATAAGCACTTTTCAAAAACAAGCTCCAAATCATGTTGAAATACAGAAATAAACACTTTTCCATAAACAAGCTCTAAATCATGTTTGATGCACTCTGTAAGTTAATTTTATTTCAGTACTGTTTAATCAGGATGATAGGAACACTGTGGACAGTTTTCAGCAAGTTGCAACATTGGAATACAGAAATAAACACTTTTCCAAAAACAAGCTCTAAATCATGTTGAAAAACAGAAATAAACACTTAACAAAAACAAGCTCCAAATCATGTTGAAATACAGAAATAAACACTTTTCCATAAACAAGCTCTAAATCATGTTTGATGCTCTCTGTAAGTTAATTTTATTTCAGTACTGTTTAATCAGGATGATAGTAACACTGTGGACGGTTTTCAGCAAGTTGCAACATTGGAATACAGAAATAAACACTTTTCCAAAAACAAGCTCTAAATCATGTTGAAAAACAGAAATAAACACTTTTCAAAAACAAGCTCCAAATCATGTTGAAATACAGAAATAAGCACTTTTCAAAAACAAGCTCCAAATCATGTTGAAATACAGAAATAAACACTTTTCCATAAACAAGCTCTAAATCATGTTTGATGCACTCTGTAAGTTAATTTTATTTCAGTACTGTTTAATCAGGATGATAGTAACACTGTGGACGGTTTTCAGCAAGTTGCAACATTGGAATACAGAAATAAACACTTTTCCAAAAACAAGCTCTAAATCATGTTGAAAAACAGAAATAAACACTTTTCAAAAACAAGCTCCAAATCACGTTAAAATACAGAAATAAGCACTTTTCAAAAACAAGCCCCAAATCATGTTGAAATACAGAAATAAACACTTTTCCATAAACAAGCTCTAAATCATGTTTGATGCAATCTGTAAGTTAATTTTATTTCAGTACTGTATAATTAGGATGATAGGAACACTGTGGACAGTTTTCATCAAGTTGCAACATTGGAATACAGAAATAAACACTTTTCCGAAAACAAGCTCTAAATCATGTTGAAAAACAGAAAAAACACTTTTCAAATACAATCTCCAAATCATGTTGAAATACAGAAATAAGCACTTTTCAAAAACAAGCTCCAAATCAGGTTGAAATACAGAAATAAACACTTTTCCATAAACAAGCTCTAAATCATGTTTGACGCACTCTGTAAGTTAATTTTATTTCAGTACTGTTTAATCAGGATGATAGGAACACTGTGGACAGTTTTCAGCAAGTTGCAACATTGGAATACAGAAATATACACTTTTCCAAAAACAAGCTCTAAATTATGTTGAAAAACAGAAATAAGCACTTTTCAAAAACAAGCTCCAAATCAAGTTGAAATACAGAAATAAACACTTTTCCAAAACAAGCTCCAAATCATGTTAAAATACAGAAATAAGCACTTTTCAAAAACAAGCTCCAAATCATGTTGAAATACAGAAATAAACACTTTTCCATAAACAAGCTCTAAATCATGTTTGATGCACTCTAAGTTAATTTTATTTCAGTACTGTTTAATCAGGATTATAGGAACACTGTGGACAGTTTTCAGCAAGTTGCAACATTGGAATACAGAAATAAACACTTTTCCAAAAACAAGCTCTAAATCATGTTGAAAAACAGAAATAAGCACTTTTCAAAAACAAGCTCCAAATCAAGTTGAAATACAGAAATAAACACTTTTCCAAAACAAGCTCCAAATCATGTTGAAAAACAGAAATAAGCACTTTTCAAAAACAAGCTCCAAATCATGTTGAAATACAGAAATAAACACTTTTCCATAAACAAGCTCTAAATCATGTTTGATGCACTCTAAGTTAATTTTATTTCAGTACTGTTTAATCAGGATGATAGGAACACTGTGGACAGTTTTCAGCAAGTTGCAACATTGGAATACAGAAATAAACACTTTTCCAAAAACAAGCTCTAAATCATGTTGAAAAACAGAAATAAACACTTTTCAAAAACAAGCTCCAAATCATGTTAAAATACAGAAATAAGCACTTTTCAAAAACAAGCTCCAAATCATGTTGAAATACAGAAATAAACACTTTTCCATAAACAAGCTCTAAATAATGTTTGATGCACTCTGTAAGTTAATTTTATTTCAGTACTGTTTAATCAGGATGATAGGAACACTGTGGACAGTTTTCAGCAAGTTGCAACATTGGAATACAGAAATAAACACTTTTCCAAAAACAAGCTCTAAATCATGTTGAAAAACAGAAATAAACACTTAACAAAAACAAACTCCAAATCATGTTGAAATACAGAAATAAACACTTTTCCATAAACAAGTTCTAAATCATGTTTGATGCTCTCTGTAAGTTAATTTTATTTCAGTACTGTTTAATCAGGATGATAGTAACACTGAGAACGGTTTTCAGCAAATTGCAACATTGGAATACAGAAATAAACACTTTTCCAAAAACAAGCTCTAAATCATGTTGAAAAACAGAAATAAACACTTTTCAAAAACAAGCTCCAAATCATGTTGAAATACAGAAATAAGCACTTTTCAAAAACAAGCTCCAAATCATGTTGAAGTACAGAAATAAACACTTTTCCATAAACAAGCTCTAAATCATGTTTGATGCACTCTGTAAGTTAATTTAATTTCAGTACTGTTTAATCAGGATGATAGGAACACTGTGGACAGTTTTCAGCAAGTTGCAACATTGGAATACAGAAATAAACACTTTTCCAAAACAAGCTCCAAATCATGTTGAAATACAGAAATAAGCACTTTTCAAAAACAAGCTCCAAATCATGTTGAAATACAGAAATAAACACTGTTCCATAAACAAGCTCTAAATCATGTTTGATGCACTCTTTAAGTTAATTTTATTTCGGTACTGTTTAATCAGGATGATAGGAACACTGTGGACAGTTTTCAGCAAGTTGCAACATTGGAATACAGAAATACACACTTTTCCAAAAACAAGCTCTAAATCATGTTGAAAAACAGAAACAAGCACTTTTCAAAAACAAGCTCCAATTCAAGTTGAAATACAGAAATAAACACTTTTCCAAAACAAGCTCCAAATCATGTTGAAAAACAGAAATAAGCACTTTTCAAAGACAAGCTCCAAATCATGTTGAAATACAGAAATAAACACTTTTCCATAAACAAGCTCTAAATCATGTTTGATGCACTCTAAGTTAATTTTATTTCAGTACTGTTTAATCAGGATGATAGGAACACTGTGGACAGTTTTCAGCAAGTTGCAACATTGGAATACAGAAATAAACACTTTTCCAAAAACAAGCTCTAAATCATGTTGAAATACAGAAATAAACACTTTTCAAAAACAAGCTCCAAATCATGTTGAAATACAGAAATAAACACTTTTCCATAAACAAGCTCTAAATCATGTTTGATGCACTCTGTAAGTTAATTTTATTTCATTACTGTTTAATCAGGATGATAGTAACACTGTGGACGGTTTTCAGCAAGTTGCAACATTGGAATACAGAAATAAACACTTTTCCAAACACAAGCTCTAAATCATGTTGAAAAACAGAAATAAACACTTTTCAAAAACAAGCTCCAAATCACGTTAAAATACAGAAATAAGCTCTTTTCAAAAACAAGCCCCAAATCATGTTGAAATACAGAAATAAACACTTTTCCATAAACAAGCTCTAAATCATGTTTGATGCAATCTGTAAGTTAATTTTATTTCAGTACTGTTAAATCAGGATGATAGGAACACTGTGGACAGTTTTCATCAAGTTGCAACATTGGAATACAGAAATAAACAATTTTCCAAAAACAAGCTCTAAATCATGTTGAAAAACAGAAAAAACACTTTTCAAATACAATCTCCAAATCATGTTGAAATACAGAAATAAGCACTTTTCAAAAACAAGCTCCAAATCATGTTGAAATACAGAAATAAACACTGTTCCATAAACAAGCTCTAAATCATGTTTGACGCACTCTGTAAGTTAATTTTATTTCAGTACTGTTTAATCAGGATGATAGGAACACTGTGGACAGTTTTCAGCAAGTTGCAACATTGGAATACAGAAATATACACTTTTCAAATACAATCTCCAAATCATGTTGAAATACAGAAATAAGCACTTTTCAAAAACAAGCTCCAAATCATGTTGAAATACAGAAATAAACACTGTTCCATAAACAAGCTCTAAATCATGTTTGACGCACTCTGTAAGTTAATTTTATTTCAGTACTGTTTAATCAGGATGATAGGAACACTGTGGACAGTTTTCAGCAAGTTGCAACATTGGAATACAGAAATATACACTTTTCCAAAAACAAGCTCTAAATTATGTTGAAAAACAGAAATAAGCAATTTTCAAAAACAAGCTCCAAATCATGTTGAAATACAGAAATAAACACTTTTCCATAAACAAGCTCTAAATCATGTTTGATGCACTCTAAGTTAATTTTATTTCAGTACTGTTTAATCAGGATGATAGGAACACTGTGGACAGTTTTCAGCAAGTTGCAACATTGGAATACAGAAATAAACACTTTTCCAAAAACAAGCTCTAAATCATGTTGAAAAACAGAAATAAACACTTTTCAAAAACAAGCTCCAAATCATGTTAAAATACAGAAATAAGCACTTTTCAAAAACAAGCACCAAATCATGTTGAAATACAGAAATAAATACTTTTCCATAAACAAGCTCTAAATCATGTTTGATGCACTCTGTAAGTTAATTTTATTTCAGTACTGTTTAATCAGGATGATAGGAACACTGTGGACAGTTTTCAGCAAGTTGCAACATTGGAATACAGAAATAAACACTTTTCCAAAAACAAGCTCTAAATCATGTTGAAAAACAGAAATAAACACTTAACAAAAACAAGCTCCAAATCATGTTGAAATACAGAAATAAACACTTTTCCATAAACAAGTTCTAAATCATGTTTGATGCTCTCTGTAAGTTAATTTTATTTCAGTACTGTTTAATCAGGATGATAGTAACACTGTGGACGGTTTTCAGCAAGTTGCAACATTGGAATACAGAAATAAAAACTTTTCCAAAAACAAGCTCTAAATCATGTTGAAATACAGAAAAAACACTTTTCAAATACAAGCTCCAAATCATGTTGAAATACAGAAATAAACACTTTTCCATAAACAAGCTCTAAATCATGTTTGATGCACTCTGTAAGTTAATTTTATTTCATTACTGTTTAATCAGGATGAAAGTAACACTGTGGACGGTTTTCAGCAAGTTGCAACATTGGAATACAGAAATAAACACTTTTCCAAAAACAAGCTCTAAATCATGTTGAAAAACAGAAATAAACACTTTTCAAAAACAAGCTCCAAATCACGTTAAAATACAGAAATAAGCACTTTTCAAAAACAAGCCCCAAATCATGTTGAAAAACAGAAAAAACACTTTTCAAATACAATCTCCAAATCATGTTGAAATACAGAAATAAGCACTTTTCAAAAACAAGCTCCAAATCATGTTGAAATACAGAAATAAACACTGTTCCATAAACAAGCTCTAAATCATGTTTGACGCACTCTGTAAGTTAATTTTATTTCAGTACTGTTTAATCAGGATGATAGGAACACTGTGGACAGTTTTCAGCAAGTTGCAACATTGGAATACAGAAATATACACTTTTCCAAAAACAAGATCTAAATTATGTTGAAAAACAGAAATAAGCACTTTTCAAAAACAAGCTCCAAATCAAGTTGAAATACAGAAATAAACACTTTTCCAAAACAAGCTCCAAATCATGTTGAAAAACAGAAATAAGCACTTTTCAAAAACAAGCTCCAAATCATGTTGAAATACAGAAATAAACACTTTTCCATAAACAAGCTCTAAATCATGTTTGATGCACTCTAAGTTAATTTTATTTCAGTACTGTTTAATCAGGATGATAGGAACACTGTGGACAGTTTTCAGCAAGTTGCAACATTGGAATACAGAAATAAACACTTTTCCAAAAACAAGCTCTAAATCATGTTGAAAAACAGAAATAAGCAATTTTCAAAAACAAGCTCCAGATCAAGTTGAAATACAGAAATAAACACTTTTCCAAAACAAGCTCTAAATCATGTTGAAAAACAGAAATAAGCACTTTTCAAAAACAAGCTCCAAATCAAGTTGAAATACAGAAATAAGCACTTTTCAAAAACAAGCTCCAAATCATGTTGAAATACAGAAATAAACACTTTTCTATAAACAAGCTCTAAATCATGTTTGATGCACTCTTTAAGTTAATTTTATTTCAGTACTGTTTAATCAGGATGATAGGAACACTGTGGACAGTTTTCAGCAAGTTGCAACATTGGAATACAGAAATAAACACTTTTCCAAAAACAAGCTCTAAATCATGTTGAAAAACAGAAATAAACACTTTTCAAAAACAAGCTCGAAATCATGTTAAAATACAGAAATAAGCACTTTTCAAAAACAAGCTCCAAATCATGTTGAAATACAGAAATAAACACTTTTCCATAAACAAGCTCTAAATCATGTTTGATGCACTCTGTAAGTTAATTTTATTTCAGTACTGTTTAATCAGGATGATAGGAACACTGTGGACAGTTTTCAGCAAGTTGCAACATTGGAATACAGAAATAAACACTTTTCCAAAAACAAGCTCTAAATCATGTTGAAAAACAGAAATAAACACTTAACAAAAACAAGCTCCAAATCATGTTGAAATACAAAAATAAACATTTTTCCATAAACAAGTTCTAAATCATGTTTGATGCTCTCTGTAAGTTAATTTTATTTCAGTACTGTTTAATCAGGATGATAGGAACACTGTGGACAGTTTTCATCAAGTTGCAACATTGGAATACAGAAATAAACACTTTTCCAAAAACAAGCTCTAAATCATGTTGAAAAACAGAAAAAACACTTTTCAAATACAATCTCCAAATCATGTTGAAATCCAGAAATAAGCACTTTTCAAAAACAAGCTCCAAATCATGTTGAAATACAGAAATAAGCACTTTTCAAAAACAAGCTCCAAATCATGTTGAAATACAGAAATAAACACTTTTCCAAAAACAAGCTCTAAATCATGTTCAAAAACAGAAATAAACACTTTTCAAAAACAATTTTCAAATCATGTCGAAATACAGAAATAAGCACTTTTCAAAAACAAGCTCCAAATCATGTTGAAATACAGAAATAAACACTTTTCCATAAACAATCTCTAAATCATGTTTGATGCACTCTTTAAGTTAATTTTATTTCGGTACTGTTTAATCAGGATGATAGGAACACTGTGGACAGTTTTCAGCAAGTTGCAACATTGGAATACAGAAATACACACTTTTCCAAAAACAAGCTCTAAATCATGTTGAAAAACAGAAACAAGCACTTTTCAAAAACAAGCTCCAAATCAAGTTGAAATACAGAAATAAACACTTTTCCAAAACAAGCTCCAAATCATGTTGAAAAACAGAAATAAGCACTTTTCAAAAACAAGCTCCAAATCATGTTGAAATACAGAAATAAACACTTTTCCATAAACAAGCTCTAAATCATGTTTGATGCACTCTAAGTTAATTTTATTTCAGTACTGTTTAATCAGGATGATAGGAACACTGTGGACAGTTTTCAGCAAGTTGCAACATTGGAATACAGAAATAAACACTTTTCCAAAAACAAGCTCTAAATCATGTTGAAAAACAGAAATAAGCAATTTTCAAAAACAAGCTCCAGATCAAGTTGAAATACAGAAATAAACACTTTTCCAAAACAAGCTCTAAATCATGTTGAAAAACAGAAATAAGCACTTTTCAAAAACAAGCTCCAAATCAAGTTGAAATACAGAAATAAGCACTTTTCAAAAACAAGCTCCAAATCATGTTGAAATACAGAAATAAACACTTTTCTATAAACAAGCTCTAAATCATGTTTGATGCACTCTTTAAGTTAATTTTATTTCAGTACTGTTTAATCAGGATGATAGGAACACTGTGGACAGTTTTCAGCAAGTTGCAACATTGGAATACAGAAATAAACACTTTTCCAAAAACAAGCTCTAAATCATGTTGAAAAACAGAAATAAACACTTAACAAAAACAAGCTCCAAATCATGTTGAACTACAGAAATAAACACTTTTCCATAAGCAAGTTCTAAATCATGTTTGATGCACTCTGTAAGTTAATTTTATTTCAGTACTGTTTAATCAGGATGATAGGAACACTGTGGACAGTTTTCAGCAAGTTGCAACATTGGAATACAGAAATAAACACTTTTCCAAAAACAAGCTCTAAATCATTCTGAAAAACAGAAATAAACACTTTTCAAAAACAAGCTCCAAATCATGTTGAAATACAGAAATAAACACTTTTCCATAAACAAGCTCTAAATCATGTTTGATGCACTCTGTAAGTTAATTTTATTTCAGTACTGTTTAATCAGGATGATAGGAACACTGTGGACAGTTTTCAGCAAGTTGCAACATTGGAATACAGAAATAAACACTTTTCCAAAAACAAGCTCTAAATCATGTTGAAAAACAGAAATAAGCACTTTTCAAAAACGGGCTCCAAATCAAGTTGAAATACAGAAATAAACACTTTTCCAAAACAAGCTCCAAATCATGTTGAAAAACAGAAATAAGCACTTTTCAAAAACAAGCTCCAAATCATGTTGAAATACAGAAATAAACACTTTTCTATAAACAAGCTCTAAATCATGTTTGATGCACTCTTTTTGTTAATTTTATTTCAGTACTGTTTAATCAGGATGATAGGAACACTGTGGACAGTTTTCAGCAAGTTGCAACATTGGAATACAGAAATAAACACTTTTCCAAAAACAAGCTCTAAATCATGTTGAAAAACAGAAATAAACACTTTTCCATAAACAAGCTCTAAATCATTTTTGATGCACTCTGTAAGTTAATTTTATTTCAGTACTGTTTAATCAGGATGATAGGAACACTGTGGACAGTTTTCAGCAAGTTGCAACATTGGAATACGGAAATAAACACTTTTCCAAAAACAAGCTCTAAATCATGCTGAAAAACAGAAAAAACACTTTTCAAAAAAAAGCTCCAAATCATGTTGAAATACAGAAATAAGCACTATTCAAAAACAAGCTCCAAATCATGTTGAAATACAGAAATAAACACTTTTCCATAAACAAGCTCTAAATCATGTTTGATGCACTCTGTAAGTTAATTTTATTTCAGTACTGTTTAATCAGGATGATAGGAACACTGTGGACAGTTTTCAGCAAGTTGCAACATTGGAATACAGAAATAAACACTTTTCCAAAAACAAGCTCTAAATCATGTTGAAAAACAGAAATAAGCAATTTTCAAAAACAAGCTCCAAATCATGTTGAAATACAGAAATAAACACTTTTCCATAAACAAGCTCTAAATCATGTTTGATGCACTCTTCAAGTTAATTTTATTTCAGTACTGTTTAATCAGGATGATAGGAACACTGTGTACAGTTTTCAGCAAGTTGCAACATTGGAATACAGAAATAAACACTTTTCCAAAAACAAGCTCTAAATCATGTTGAAAAACAGAAATAAGCACTTTTCAAAAACAAGCTCCAAATCAAGTTGAAATACAGAAATAAACACTTTTCCAGAACAAGCTCCAAATCATGTTGAAAAACAGAAATAAGCACTTTTCAAAAACAAGCTCCAAATCATGTTGAAATACAGAAATAAACACTTTTCCATAAACAAGCTCTAAATCATGTTTGATGCACTCTTTAAGTTAATTTTATTTCAGTACTGTTTAATCAGGATGATAGGAACACTGTGGACAGTTTTCAGCAAGTTGCAACATTGGAATACAGAAATAAACACTTTTCCAAAAACAAGCTCTAAATCATGTTGAAAAACAGAAATAAGCACTTTTCAAAAACAAGCTCCAAATCAAGTTGAAATACAGAAATAAACACTTTTCCAAAACAAGCTCCAAATCATGTTGAAAAACAGAAATAAGCACTTTTCAAAAACAAGCTCCAAATCATGTTGAAATACAGAAATAAACACTTTTCCATAAACAAGCTCTAAATCATGTTTGATGCACTCTTTAAGTTAATTTTATTTCATTACTGTTTAATCAGGATGATAGGAACACTGTGGACAGTTTTCAGCAAGTTGCAACATTGGAATACAGAAATAAACACTTTTCCAAAAACAAGCTCTAAATCATGTTGAAAAACAGAAATAAGCACTTTTCAAAAACAAGCTCCAAATTAGGTTGAAATACAGAAATAAACACTTTTCCAAAACAAGCTCCAAATCATGTTGAAAAACAGAAATAAGCACTTTTCAAAAACAAGCTCCAAATCATGTTGAAATACAGAAATAAACACTTTTCCATAAACAAGCTCTAAATCATGTTTGATGCACTCTTTAAGTTAATTTTATTTCAGTGCTGTTTAATCAGGATGATAGGAACACTGTGGACAGTTTTCATCAAGTTGCAACATTGGAATACAGAAATAAACACTTTTCCAAAAACAAGCTCTAAATCATGTTGAAAAACAGAAATAAGCACTTTTCAAAAACAAGCTCCAAATCAAGTTGAAATACAGAAATAAGCACTTTTCAAAAACAAGCTCCAAATCATGTTGAAATACAGAAATAAACACTTTTCTATAAACAAGCTCTAAATCATGTTTGATGCACTCTTTAAGTTAATTTTATTTCAGTACTGTTTAATCAGGATGATAGGAACACTGTGGACAGTTTTCAGCAAGTTGCAACATTGGAATACAGAAATAAACACTTTTCCAAAAACAAGCTCTAAATCATGTTGAAAAACAGAAATAAACACTTTTCCATAAACAAGCTCTAAATCATTTTTGATGCACTCTGTAAGTTAATTTTTATTTCAGTACTGTTTAATCAGGATGATAGGAACACTGTGGACAGTTTTCAGCAAGTTGCAACATTGGAATACGGAAATAAACACTTTTCCAAAAACAAGCTCTAAATCATGCTGAAAAACAGAAAAAACACTTTTCAAAAAAAAGCTCCAAATCATGTTGAAATACAGAAATAAGCACTTTTCAAAAACAAGCTCCAAATCATGTTGAAATACAGAAATAAACACTTTTCCATAAACAAGCTCTAAATCATGTTTGATGCACTCTGTAAGTTAATTTTATTTCAGTACTGTTTAATCAGGATGATAGGAACACTGTGGACAGTTTTCAGCAAGTTGCAACATTGGAATACAGAAATAAACACTTTTCCAAAAACAAGCTCTAAATCATGTTGAAAAACAGAAATAAGCAATTTTCAAAAACAAGCTCCAAATCATGTTGAAATACAGAAATAAACACTTTTCCATAAACAAGCTCTAAATCATGTTTGATGCACTCTTTAAGTTAATTTTATTTCAGTACTGTTTAATCAGGATGATAGGAACACTGTGGACAGTTTTCAGCAAGTTGCAACATTGGAATACAGAAATAAACACTTTTCCAAAAACAAGCTCTAAATCATGTTGAAAAACAGAAATAAGCACTTTTCAAAAACAAGCTCCAAATCAAGTTGAAATACAGAAATAAACACTTTTCCATAAACAAGCTCTAAATCATGTTTGATGCACTCTTTAAGTTAATTTTATTTCAGTACTGTTTAATCAGGATGATAGGAACACTGTGGACAGTTTTCATCAAGTTGCAACATTAGAATACAGAAATAAACACTTTTCCAAAAACAAGCTCTAAATCATGTTGAAAAACAGAAATAAACACTTAACAAAAACAAGCTCCAAATCATGTTGAAATACAGAAATAAACACTTTTCCATAAACAAGTTCTAAATCATGTTTGATGCACTCTGTAAGTTAATTTTATTTCAGTACTGTTTAATCAGGATGATTGGAAAACTGTGGACAGTTTTCAGCAAGTTGCAACATTGGAATACAGAAATAAACACTTTTCCAAAAACAAGCTCTAAATCATGTTGAAAAACAGAAATAAACACTTAACAAAAACAAGCTCCAAATCATGTTTGATGCACTCTAAGGTAATTTTATTTCAGTACTGTTTAATCAAGATGATAGGAACACTGTGGACAGTTTTCAGCAAGTTGCAACATTGGAATACAGAAATAAACACTTTTCCAAAAACAAGCTCTAAATCATGTTGAAAAACAGAAATAAACACTTTTCAAAAACAAGCTCCAAATCATGTTGAAATACAGAAATAAGCACTTTTCAAAAACAAGCTCCAAATCATGTTGAAAAACAGAAATAAACACTTTTCCATAAACAATCTCTAAATCATGTTTGATGCACCCTTTAAGTTAATTTTATTTCAGTACTGTTTAATCAGGATGATAGGAACACTGTGGACAGTTTTCAGCAAGTTGCAACATTGGAATACAGAAATAAACACTTTTCCAAAAACAAGCTCTAAATCATGTTGAAAAACAGAAATAAACACTTTGCAAAAACAAGCTCCAAATCATGTTGAAATACAGAAATAAGCACTTTTCAAAAACAAGCTCCAAATCATGTTGAAATACAGAAATAAACACTTTTCCATAAACAATCTCTAAATCATGTTTGATGCACTCTGCAAGTTAATTTTATTTCAGTACTGTTTAATCAGGATGATAGGAACACTGTGGACAGTTTTCAGCAAGTTGCAACATTGGAATACAGAAATAAACACTTTTCCAAAAACAAGCTCTAAATCATGTTGAAAAACAGAAATAAACACTTAACAAAAACAAGCTCCAAATCATGTTTGATGCACTCTAAGTAAATTTTATTTCAGTACTGTTTAATCAGGATGATAGGAACACTGTGGACAGTTTTCAGCAAGTTGCAACATTGGAATACAGAAATAAACACTTTTCCAAAAACAAGCTCTAAATCATGTTGAAAAACAGAAATAAACACTTTTCAATAACAAGCTCCAAATCATGTTGAAATACAGAAATAAGCACTTTTCAAAAACAAGCTCCAGATCATGTTGAAATACAGAAATAAACACTTCTCCATAAACAAGCTCTAAATCATGTTTGATGCACTCTTTAAGTTAATTTTATTTCAGTACTGTTTAATCAGGATGATAGGAACACTGTGGACAGTTTTCAGCAAGTTGCAACATTGGAATACAGAAATAAACACTTTTCCATAAACAAGCTCTAAATCATGTTTGATGCACTCTTTAAGTTAATTTTATTTCAGTACTGTTTAATCAGGATGATAGGAACACTGTGGACAGTTTTCAGCAAGTTGCAACATTGGAATACAGAAATAAACACTTTTCCAAAAACAAGCTCCAAATCATGTTGAAATACAGAAATACGCACTTTTCAAAAACAAGCTCCAAATCATGTTGAAATACAGAAATAAACACTTTTCCATAAACAAGCTCTAAATCATGTTTGATGCACTCTTTAAGTTAATTTTATTTCAGTACTGTTTAATCAGGATGATAGGAACACTGTGGACAGTTTTCATCAAGTTGCAACATTGGAATACAGAAATAAACACTTTTCCAAAAACAAGCTGTAAATCATGTTGAAAAACAGAAAAAACACTTTTCCAAAAACAAGCTCTAAATCATGTTGAAATACAGAAATAAGCACTTTTCAAAAACAAGCTCCAGATCAAGTTGAAATACAGAAATAAACACTTTTCCAAAACAAGCTCCAAATCATGTTGAAAAACAGAAATAAGCACTTTTCAAAAACAAGCTCCAAATCATGTTGAAATACAGAAATAAACACTTTTCCATAAACAATCTCTAAATCATGTTTGATGCACTCTGCAAGTTAATTTTATTTCAGTACTGTTTAATCAGGATGATAGGAACACTGTGGACAGTTTTCAGCAAGTTGCAACATTGGAATACAGAAATAAACACTTTTCCAAAAACAAGCTCTAAATCATGTTGAAAAACAGAAATAAACACTTAACAAAAACAAGCTCCAAATCATGTTTGATGCACTCTAAGTAAATTTTATTTCAGTACTGTTTAATCAGGATGATAGGAACACTGTGGACAGTTTTCAGCAAGTTGCAACATTGGAATACAGAAATAAACACTTTTCCAAAAACAAGCTCTAAATCATGTTGAAAAACAGAAATAAACACTTTTCAATAACAAGCTCCAAATCATGTTGAAATACAGAAATAAGCACTTTTCAAAAACAAGCTCCAGATCATGTTGAAATACAGAAATAAACACTTCTCCATAAACAAGCTCTAAATCATGTTTGATGCACTCTTTAAGTTAATTTTATTTCAGTACTGTTTAATCAGGATGATAGGAACACTGTGGACAGTTTTCAGCAAGTTGCAACATTGGAATACAGAAATAAACACTTTTCCATAAACAAGCTCTAAATCATGTTTGATGCACTCTTTAAGTTAATTTTATTTCAGTACTGTTTAATCAGGATGATAGGAACACTGTGGACAGTTTTCAGCAAGTTGCAACATTGGAATACAGAAATAAACACTTTTCCAAAAACAAGCTCCAAATCATGTTGAAATACAGAAATACGCACTTTTCAAAAAAAAGCTCCAAATCATGTTGAAATACAGAAATAAGCACTTTTCAAAAACAAGCTCCAGATCAAGTTGAAATACAGAAATAAACACTTTTCCAAAACAAGCTCCAAATCATGTTGAAAAACAGAAATAAGCACTTTTCAAAAACAAGCTCCAAATCATGTTGAAATACAGAAATAAACACTTTTCCATAAACAAGCTCTAAATCATGTTTGATGCACTCTTTAAGTTAATTTTATTTCAGTACTGTTTAATCAGGATGATAGGAACACTGTGGACAGTTTTCATCAAGTTGCAACATTGGAATACAGAAATAAACACTTTTCCAAAAACAAGCTCTAAATCATGTTGAAAAACAGAAAAAACACTTTTCAAAAACAAGCTCCAAATCATGTTGAAATACAGAAATAAACACTTTTCCATAAACAAGCTCTAAATCATGTTTGATGCACTCTTTAAGTTAATTTTATTTCAGTACTGTTTAATCAGGATGATAGGAACACTGTGGACAGTTTTCAGCAAGTTGCAACATTGGAATACAGAAATAAACACTTTTCCAAAAACAAGCTCTAAATCATGTTGAAAAACAGAAATAAACACTTTTCAAAAACAAGCTCCAAATCATGTTTGATGCACTCTAAGTTAATTTTATTTCAGTACTGTTTAATCAGGATGATAGGAACACTGTGGACAGTTTTCAGCAAGTTGCAACATTGGAATACAGAAATAAACATTTTTCCAAAAACAAGCTCTAAATCATGTTGAAAAACAGAAATAAACACTTTTCAAAAACAAGCTCCAAATCATGTTGAAATACAGAAATAAGCACTTTTCAAAAACAAGCTCCAAATCATGTTGAAAAACAGAAATAAACACTTTTCCATAAACAATCTCTAAATCATGTTTGATGCACCCTTTAAGTTAATTTTATTTCAGTACTGTTTAATCAGGATGATAGGAACACTATGGACAGTTTTCAGCAAGTTGCAACATTGGAATACAGAAATAAACACTTTTCCAAAAACAAGCTCTAAATCATGTTGAAAAACAGAAATAAACACTTTGCAAAAACAAGCTCCAAATCATGTTGAAATACAGAAATAAGCACTTTTCAAAAACAAGCTCCAAATCATGTTGAAATACAGAAATAAACACTTTTCCATAAACAATCTCTAAATCATGTTTGATGCACTCTTTAAGTTAATTTTATTTCAGTACTGTTTAATCAGGATGATAGGAACACTGTGGACAGTTTTCATCAAGTTGCAACATTGGAATACAGAAATAAACACTTTTCCAAAAACAAGCTGTAAATCATGTTGAAAAACAGAAAAAACACTTTTCCAAAAACAAGCTCTAAATCATGTTGAAATACAGAAATAAGCACTTTTCAAAAACAAGCTCCAGATCAAGTTGAAATACAGAAATAAACACTTTTCCAAAACAAGCTCCAAATCATGTTGAAAAACAGAAATAAGCACTTTTCAAAAACAAGCTCCAAATCATGTTGAAATACAGAAATAAACACTTTTCCATAAACAATCTCTAAATCATGTTTGATGCACTCTGCAAGTTAATTTTATTTCAGTACTGTTTAATCAGGATGATAGGAACACTGTGGACAGTTTTCAGCAAGTTGCAACATTGGAATACAGAAATAAACACTTTTCCAAAAACAAGCTCTAAATCATGTTGAAAAACAGAAATAAACACTTAACAAAAACAAGCTCCAAATCATGTTTGATGCACTCTAAGTAAATTTTATTTCAGTACTGTTTAATCAGGATGATAGGAACACTGTGGACAGTTTTCAGCAAGTTGCAACATTGGAATACAGAAATAAACACTTTTCCAAAAACAAGCTCTAAATCATGTTGAAAAACAGAAATAAACACTTTTCAATAACAAGCTCCAAATCATGTTGAAATACAGAAATAAGCACTTTTCAAAAACAAGCTCCAGATCATGTTGAAATACAGAAATAAACACTTCTCCATAAACAAGCTCTAAATCATGTTTGATGCACTCTTTAAGTTAATTTTATTTCAGTACTGTTTAATCAGGATGATAGGAACACTGTGGACAGTTTTCAGCAAGTTGCAACATTGGAATACAGAAATAAACACTTTTCCATAAACAAGCTCTAAATCATGTTTGATGCACTCTTTAAGTTAATTTTATTTCAGTACTGTTTAATCAGGATGATAGGAACACTGTGGACAGTTTTCAGCAAGTTGCAACATTGGAATACAGAAATAAACACTTTTCCAAAAACAAGCTCCAAATCATGTTGAAATACAGAAATACGCACTTTTCAAAAAAAAGCTCCAAATCATGTTGAAATACAGAAATAAGCACTTTTCAAAAACAAGCTCCAGATCAAGTTGAAATACAGAAATAAACACTTTTCCAAAACAAGCTCCAAATCATGTTGAAAAACAGAAATAAGCACTTTTCAAAAACAAGCTCCAAATCATGTTGAAATACAGAAATAAACACTTTTCCATAAACAAGCTCTAAATCATGTTTGATGCACTCTTTAAGTTAATTTTATTTCAGTACTGTTTAATCAGGATGATAGGAACACTGTGGACAGTTTTCATCAAGTTGCAACATTGGAATACAGAAATAAACACTTTTCCAAAAACAAGCTCTAAATCATGTTGAAAAACAGAAAAAACACTTTTCAAAAACAAGCTCCAAATCATGTTGAAATACAGAAATAAACACTTTTCCATAAACAAGCTCTAAATCATGTTTGATGCACTCTTTAAGTTAATTTTATTTCAGTACTGTTTAATCAGGATGATAGGAACACTGTGGACAGTTTTCAGCAAGTTGCAACATTGGAATACAGAAATAAACACTTTTCCAAAAACAAGCTCTAAATCATGTTGAAAAACAGAAATAAACACTTTTCAAAAACAAGCTCCAAATCATGTTTGATGCACTCTAAGTTAATTTTATTTCAGTACTGTTTAATCAGGATGATAGGAACACTGTGGACAGTTTTCAGCAAGTTGCAACATTGGAATACAGAAATAAACATTTTTCCAAAAACAAGCTCTAAATCATGTTGAAAAACAGAAATAAACACTTTTCAAAAACAAGCTCCAAATCATGTTGAAATACAGAAATAAGCACTTTTCAAAAACAAGCTCCAAATCATGTTGAAAAACAGAAATAAACACTTTTCCATAAACAATCTCTAAATCATGTTTGATGCACCCTTTAAGTTAATTTTATTTCAGTACTGTTTAATCAGGATGATAGGAACACTATGGACAGTTTTCAGCAAGTTGCAACATTGGAATACAGAAATAAACACTTTTCCAAAAACAAGCTCTAAATCATGTTGAAAAACAGAAATAAACACTTTGCAAAAACAAGCTCCAAATCATGTTGAAATACAGAAATAAGCACTTTTCAAAAACAAGCTCCAAATCATGTTGAAATACAGAAATAAACACTTTTCCATAAACAATCTCTAAATCATGTTTGATGCACTCTGCAAGTTAATTTTATTTCAGTACTGTTTAATCAGGATGATAGGAACACTGTGGACAGTTTTCAGCAAGTTGCAACATTGGAATACAGAAATAAACACTTTTCCAAAAACAAGCTCTAAATCATGTTGAAAAACAGAAATAAACACTTAACAAAAACAAGCTCCAAATCATGTTTGATGCACTCTAAGTAAATTTTATTTCAGTACTGTTTAATCAGGATGATAGGAACACTGTGGACAGTTTTCAGCAAGTTGCAACATTGGAATACAGAAATAAACACTTTTCCAAAAACAAGCTCTAAATCATGTTGAAAAACAGAAATAAACACTTTTCAATAACAAGCTCCAAATCATGTTGAAATACAGAAATAAGCACTTTTCAAAAACAAGCTCCAGATCATGTTGAAATACAGAAATAAACACTTCTCCATAAACAAGCTCTAAATCATGTTTGATGCACTCTTTAAGTTAATTTTATTTCAGTACTGTTTAATCAGGATGATAGGAACACTGTGGACAGTTTTCAGCAAGTTGCAACATTGGAATACAGAAATAAACACTTTTCCATAAACAAGCTCTAAATCATGTTTGATGCACTCTTTAAGTTAATTTTATTTCAGTACTGTTTAATCAGGATGATAGGAACACTGTGGACAGTTTTCAGCAAGTTGCAACATTGGAATACAGAAATAAACACTTTTCCAAAAACAAGCTCCAAATCATGTTGAAATACAGAAATACGCACTTTTCAAAAAAAAGCTCCAAATCATGTTGAAATACAGAAATAAACACTTTTCCATAAACAAGCTCTAAATCATGTTTGATGCACTCTTTAAGTTAATTTTATTTCAGTACTGTTTAATCAGGATGATAGGAACACTGTGGACAGTTTTCATCAAGTTGCAACATTGGAATACAGAAATAAACACTTTTCCAAAAACAAGCTGTAAATCATGTTGAAAAACAGAAAAAACACTTTTCCAAAAACAAGCTCTAAATCATGTTGAAATACAGAAATAAGCACTTTTCAAAAACAAGCTCCAGATCAAGTTGAAATACAGAAATAAACACTTTTCCAAAACAAGCTCCAAATCATGTTGAAAAACAGAAATAAGCACTTTTCAAAAACAAGCTCCAAATCATGTTGAAATACAGAAATAAACACTTTTCCATAAACAAGCTCTAAATCATGTTTGATGCACTCTTTAAGTTAATTTTATTTCAGTACTGTTTAATCAGGATGATAGGAACACTGTGGACAGTTTTCATCAAGTTGCAACATTGGAATACAGAAATAAACACTTTTCCAAAAACAAGCTCTAAATCATGTTGAAAAACAGAAAAAACACTTTTCAAAAACAAGCTCCAAATCATGTTGAAATACAGAAATAAACACTTTTCCATAAACAAGCTCTAAATCATGTTTGATGCACTCTTTAAGTTAATTTTATTTCAGTACTGTTTAATCAGGATGATAGGAACACTGTGGACAGTTTTCAGCAAGTTGCAACATTGGAATACAGAAATAAACACTTTTCCAAAAACAAGCTCTAAATCATGTTGAAAAACAGAAATAAACACTTTTCAAAAACAAGCTCCAAATCATGTTGAAATACAGAAATAAACACTTTTCCATAAACAAGCTCTAAATCATGTTTGATGCACTCTTTAAGTTAATTTTATTTCAGTACTGTTTAATCAGGATGATAGGAACACTGTGGACAGTTTTCAGCAAGTTGCAACATTGGAATACAGAAATAAACACTTTTCCAAAAACAAGCTCTAAATCATGTTGAAAAACAGAAATAAACACTTTTCAAAAACAAGCTCCAAATCATGTTGAAATACAGAAATAAGCACTTTTCAAAAACAAGCTCCAAATCATGTTGAAATACAGAAATAAACACCTTTCCATAAACAATCTCTAAATCATGTTTGATGCACTCTTTAACATGTCTAGGATCAGCGTGGCGCTAGCGGCACCCCCCCCCCCCCCCCCCCCCCCCCACACTGAAAAACCAGTGCCGCGAAATTCAAAAAAAATATTTTTTTAAAATATTTAACTTTCACACATTAAAGTCCAATACAGCTAATGAAAGACACAGATCTTGTGAATCCAGTCAACATTTCCGATTTTTAAAATGTTTTACAGGGAAGACACAATATTTAAAGATGTACATCTATTACCTAAAAACACATTAGCATAATCCACCATCTTTTATTTGTCCACCAACACCAGTAGCCATCAGCAATTCGGCTAAACTAAGATATTTATAGCCCCTAACCAACAAAAAAACTCATTAGATGACAGTCTGATAACATATTTATGGTATGGGATAGGTTTTGTTAGAACAAAGTGCATATTTCAGGTAGATGGCATAGTTTACAATTGCACCCACCATCACAAATGGACTAGAATAATTACAATGAGCAACGTGTTTACCTAACTACTAATCATCAAACATTTCGTAAAAATACACAGCATACACGAATCGAAAGACACAGATCCTGTGAATACAGACAATATTTCAGATTTTCTAAGTGTCTTACAGCGAAAACACAATAAATCGTTATATTAGCTTAGCACATAGCAATTAGCAGCCCAGCATTGATTCTAGCCAAAGTGAGCGATAAAAGTCAACATCGCCAAAAGATATTAATTTTTTCACTAACCTTCTCAGAATTCTTCCGATGACACTCCTGTAACATCACATTACAACATGCATATACAGTTTGATCGAAAATGTTTATATTTAGCCACCAAAATCATGGTTAGACAATGTGAAATGTAGACAAGCTGGTAAAGAAAAAGTCCTTGCGCCACTTAGACAGTGATCTACTCTTATACATAAATACTCATAAACGTGACTAAAAAATATAGGGTGGACAGGGATTGATAGACAATTTAATTCTTAATACAATTGCGTTATTACATTTTTTAATTTATCCTTACTTTTCAATACAGTTTGCGCCAAGCGAAGCTACGTCAAAAAACATGGCGTCCTAAGCCACTAAAATGTTTCGACAGAAACACGATTTATCATAATAAAAATGTCCTACCTTGAGCTGTTCTTCCATCAGTATCTTGGGCAAAGGATCCTTTCTTGGGAGAAATCGTCTTTTGGTGGAAAGCTGTCCTCTTGCCATGTGGAAATGTCAACTGCGTTCGGGATGAACTGAAAAGCGTGCCCAACTTTTCACATCGTTGCAAAAATAAATGTCCCAAAATCGCACTAAACGGATATAAATTGCTATAAAACGCTTTAAATTAACTACCTTATGATGTTTTTAACTCCTATAACGAGTGAAAAGATGACCGGAGAAATATAACAGGCTAAACTAACGCTTGGAACAGGTGCGCGCCGGTGTCCTCTAGGCTCATGACGCAGCTCCCAAAGAATGACTAGCTTCAGGGTTTTTTCATTTGTAGGGCCTGTGAACGCGCAATCGACCCCGTTGGAATCGTCATCACGTAAAGGCATCCAGGGGAAGACGTAAGAAGTGTCCGTATAGTCATAGCAACGACATGCCCTTTTAACTGACTTCAGAAGAGTGGCCAACATTTCTCAAATCTGACTCCATGTCAGGGAAATTGCTGTAGAATGGGCTCTGTTCCACTTAGAGACAAAATTTCAACTCCTATAGAAACTATAGACTGTTTTCTATCCAATAATAATAATAATATGCATATTGTACGATCAAGGATTTTGTGGGAAGCCGTTTAAAAAATTAGCCAAATTAGCATAAATAGTCTAAACAGCGCCCCCATCCCCAACAGGTTAAGTTAATTTTATTTCAGCACTGTTTAATCAGGATGATAGGAACACTGTGGACAATTTTCAGCAAGTTGCAACATTGGAATACAGAAATAAACACTTTTCCAAAAACAAGCTCTAAATCATGTTGAAAAACAGAAATAAACACTTAACAAAAACAAGCTCCAAATCATGTTGAAATACAGAAATAAACACTTTTCCATAAACAAGTTCTAAATCATGTTTGATGCACTCTGTAAGTTAATTTTATTTCAGTACTGTTTAATCAGGATGATAGGAAAACTGTGGACAGTTTTCAGCAAGTTGCAACATTGGAATACAGAAATAAACACTTTTCCAAAAACAAGCTCTAAATCATGATGAAAAACAGAAATAAACACTTAACAAAAACAAGCTCCAAATCATGTTTGATGCACTCTAAGTTAATTTTATTTCAGTACTGTTTAATCAGGATGATAGGAACACTGTGGACAGTTTTCAGCAAGTTGCAACATTGGAATACAGAAATAAACACTTTTCCAAAAACAAGCTCTAAATCATGTTGAAAAACAGAAATAAACACTTTTCAATAACAAGCTCCAAATCATGTTGAAATACAGAAATAAGCACTTTTCAAAAACAAGCTCCAGATAGTGTTGAAATACAGAAATAAACACTTCTCCATAAACAAGCTCTAAATCATGTTTGATGCACTCTTTAAGTTAATTTTATTTCAGTACTGTTTAATCAGGATGATAGGAACACTGTGGACAGTTTTCAGCAAGTTGCAACATTGGAATACAGAAATAAACACTTTTCCATGAACAAGCTCTAAATCATGTTTGATGCACTCTTTAAGTTAATTTTATTTCAGTACTGTTTAATCAGGATGATAGGAACACTGTGGACAGTTTTCAGCAAGTTGCAACATTGGAATACAGAAATAAACACTTTTCCAAAAACAAGCTCTAAATCATGATGAAAAACAGAAATAAACACTTAACAAAAACAAGCTCCAAATCATGTTTGATGCACTCTAAGTTAATTTTATTTCAGTACTGTTTAACCTGTCTAGGATCAGCGTGGCGCTAGCGGCACCCCCCCCCCCCCCCCACTGAAAAACCAGTGCCGCGAAATTCAAAAAAAATATTTTTTTTAAATATTTAACTTTCACACATTAAAGTCCAATACAGCTAATGAAAGACACAGATCTTATGAATCCAGTCAACATTTCCGATTTTTAAAATGTTTTACAGGGAAGACACAATATGTAAAGATGTACATCTATTACCTAAAAACACATTAGCATAATCCACCATCTTTTATTTGTCCACCAACACCAGTAGCCATCACCAATTCGGCTAAACTAAGATATTTATAGCCCCTAACCAACAAAAAAACTCATTAGATGACAGTCTGATAACATATTTATGGTATGGGATAGGTTTTGTTAGAAAAAAGTGCATATTTCAGGTAGATGGCATAGTTTACAATTGCACCCACCATCACAAATGGACTAGAATAATTACAATGAGCAACGTGTTTACCTAACTACTAATCATCAAACATTTCGTAAAAATACACAGCATACACGAATCGAAAGACACAGATCCTGTGAATACAGACAATATTTCAGATTTTCTAAGTGTCTTACAGCGAAAACACAATAAATCGTTATATTAGCTTAGCACATAGCAATTAGCAGCCCAGCATTGATTCTAGCCAAAGTGAGCGATAAAAGTCAACATCGCCAAAAGATATTAATTTTTTCACTAACCTTCTCAGAATTCTTCCGATGACACTCCTGTAACATCACATTACAACATGCATATACAGTTTGATCGAAAATGTTTATATTTAGCCACCAAAATCATGGTTAGACAATGTGAAATGTAGACAAGCTGGTAAAGAAAAAGTCCTTGCGCCACTTAGACAGTGATCTACTCTTATACATAAATACTCATAAACGTGACTAAAAAATATAGGGTGGACAGGGATTGATAGACAATTTAATTCTTAATACAATTGCGTTATTACATTTTTTAATTTATCCTTACTTTTCAATACAGTTTGCGCCAAGCGAAGCTACGTCAAAAAACATGGCGTCCTAAGCCACTAAAATGTTTCGACAGAAACACGATTTATCATAATAAAAATGTCCTACCTTGAGCTGTTCTTCCATCAGTATCTTGGGCAAAGGATCCTTTCTTGGGAGAAATCGTCTTTTGGTGGAAAGCTGTCCTCTTGCCATGTGGAAATGTCAACTGCGTTCGGGATGAACTGAAAAGCGTGCCCAACTTTTCACATCGTTGCAAAAATAAATGTCCCAAAATCGCACTAAACGGATATAAATTGCTATAAAACGCTTTAAATTAACTACCTTATGATGTTTTTAACTCCTATAACGAGTGAAAAGATGACCGGAGAAATATAACAGGCTAAACTAACGCTTGGAACAGGTGCGCGCCGGTGTCCTCTAGGCTCATGACGCAGCTCCCAAAGAATGACTAGCTTCAGGGTTTTTTCATTTGTAGGGCCTGTGAACGCGCAATCGACCCCGTTGGAATCGTCATCACGTAAAGGCATCCAGGGGAAGACGTAAGAAGTGTCCGTATAGTCATAGCAACGACATGCCCTTTTAACTGACTTCAGAAGAGTGGCCAACATTTCTCAAATCTGACTCCATGTCAGGGAAATTGCTGTAGAATGGGCTCTGTTCCACTTAGAGACAAAATTTCAACTCCTATAGAAACTATAGACTGTTTTCTATCCAATAATAATAATAATATGCATATTGTACGATCAAGGATTTTGTGGGAAGCCGTTTAAAAAATTAGCCAAATTAGCATAAATAGTCTAAACAGCGCCCCCATCCCCAACAGGTTAAGTTAATTTTATTTCAGCACTGTTTAATCAGGATGATAGGAACACTGTGGACAATTTTCAGCAAGTTGCAACATTGGAATACAGAAATAAACACTTTTCCAAAAACAAGCTCTAAATCATGTTGAAAAACAGAAATAAACACTTAACAAAAACAAGCTCCAAATCATGTTGAAATACAGAAATAAACACTTTTCCATAAACAAGTTCTAAATCATGTTTGATGCACTCTGTAAGTTAATTTTATTTCAGTACTGTTTAATCAGGATGATAGGAAAACTGTGGACAGTTTTCAGCAAGTTGCAACATTGGAATACAGAAATAAACACTTTTCCAAAAACAAGCTCTAAATCATGATGAAAAACAGAAATAAACACTTAACAAAAACAAGCTCCAAATCATGTTTGATGCACTCTAAGTTAATTTTATTTCAGTACTGTTTAATCAGGATGATAGGAACACTGTGGACAGTTTTCAGCAAGTTGCAACATTGGAATACAGAAATAAACACTTTTCCAAAAACAAGCTCTAAATCATGTTGAAAAACAGAAATAAACACTTTTCAATAACAAGCTCAAAATCATGTTGAAATACAGAAATAAGCACTTTTCAAAAACAAGCTCCAGATAGTGTTGAAATACAGAAATAAACACTTCTCCATAAACAAGCTCTAAATCATGTTTGATGCACTCTTTAAGTTAATTTTATTTCAGTACTGTTTAATCAGGATGATAGGAACACTGTGGACAGTTTTCAGCAAGTTGCAACATTGGAATACAGAAATAAACACTTTTCCATAAACAAGCTCTAAATCATGTTTGATGCACTCTTTAAGTTAATTTTATTTCAGTACTGTTTAATCAGGATGATAGGAACACTGTGGACAGTTTTCAGCAAGTTGCAACATTGGAATACAGAAATAAACACTTTTCCAAAAACAAGCTCTAAATCATGATGAAAAACAGAAATAAACACTTAACAAAAACAAGCTCCAAATCATGTTTGATGCACTCTAAGTTAATTTTATTTCAGTACTGTTTAACCTGTCTAGGATCAGCGTGGCGCTAGCGGCACCCCCCCCCCCCCCCCCCCACTGAAAAACCAGTGCCGCGAAATTCAAAAAAAATATTTTTTTTAAATATTTAACTTTCACACATTAAAGTCCAATACAGCTAATGAAAGACACAGATCTTATGAATCCAGTCAACATTTCCGATTTTTAAAATGTTTTACAGGGAAGACACAATATGTAAAGATGTACATCTATTACCTAAAAACACATTAGCATAATCCACCATCTTTTATTTGTCCACCAACACCAGTAGCCATCACCAATTCGGCTAAACTAAGATATTTATAGCCCCTAACCAACAAAAAAACTCATTAGATGACAGTCTGATAACATATTTATGGTATGGGATAGGTTTTGTTAGAAAAAAGTGCATATTTCAGGTAGATGGCATAGTTTACAATTGCACCCACCATCACAAATGGACTAGAATAATTACAATGAGCAACGTGTTTACCTAACTACTAATCATCAAACATTTCGTAAAAATACACAGCATACACGAATCGAAAGACACAGATCCTGTGAATACAGACAATATTTCAGATTTTCTAAGTGTCTTACAGCGAAAACACAATAAATCGTTATATTAGCTTAGCACATAGCAATTAGCAGCCCAGCATTGATTCTAGCCAAAGTGAGCGATAAAAGTCAACATCGCCAAAAGATATTAATTTTTTCACTAACCTTCTCAGAATTCTTCCGATGACACTCCTGTAACATCACATTACAACATGCATATACAGTTTGATCGAAAATGTTTATATTTAGCCACCAAAATCATGGTTAGACAATGTGAAATGTAGACAAGCTGGTAAAGAAAACGTCCTTGCGCCACTTAGACAGTGATCTACTCTTATACATAAATACTCATAAACGTGACTAAAAAATATAGGGTGGACAGGGATTGATAGACAATTTAATTCTTAATACAATTGCGTTATTACATTTTTTAATTTATCCTTACTTTTCAATACAGTTTGCGCCAAGCGAAGCTACGTCAAAAAACATGGCGTCCTAAGCCACTAAAATGTTTCGACAGAAACACGATTTATCATAATAAAAATGTCCTACCTTGAGCTGTTCTTCCATCAGTATCTTGGGCAAAGGATCCTTTCTTGGGAGAAATCGTCTTTTGGTGGAAAGCTGTCCTCTTGCCATGTGGAAATGTCAACTACGTTCGGGATGAACTGAAAAGCGTGCCCAACTTTTCACATCGTTGCAAAAATAAATGTCCCAAAATCGCACTAAACGGATATAAATTGCTATAAAACGCTTTAAATTAACTACTTTGTGATGTTTGTAACTCCTATAACGAGTGAAAAGATGACCGGAGAAATATAACAGGCTAAACTAACGCTTGGAACAGGAGAGGGTCGGTGTCTTCCACGCGCGTTACGCAGCAAGAAAAGACTTGCTAGCTAAAGGTTTTTTTCATTTGTAGGGCCTGTGAACGAGCAATCGAGCCCGTTGGAATCGTCATCACGTAAAGGCATCCAGGGGAAGACGTAAGAAGTGTCCGTATAGTCATAGCAACGACAGTGCCCTTTTAAATGACTTCAGAAAAGTGGCCAACGTTTCTCAAATCTGACTCCATGTCAGGGAAATTGCTGTAGAATGGGCTCTGTTCCACTTAGAGACAAAATTTAAACTCCTATAGAAACTATAGACTGTTTTCTATCCAATAATAATAATAATATGCATATTGTACGATCAAGGATTTTGTGGGAAGCCGTTTAAAAAATTAGCCACATTAGCATAAATAGTCTAAACAGCGCCCCGAACCCCAACAGGTTAATCAGGATGATAGGAACACTGTGGACAGTTTTCAGCAAGTTGCAACATTGGAATACAGAAATAAACACTTTTCCAAAAACAAGCTCTAAATCATGTTGAAAAACAGAAATAAACACTTTTCAATAACAAGCTCCAAATCATGTTGAAATACAGAAATAAGCACTTTTCAAAAACAAGCTCCAGATCATGTTGAAATACAGAAATAAACACTTCTCCATAAACAAGCTCTAAATCATGTTTGATGCACTCTTTAAGTTAATTTTATTTCAGTACTGTTTAATCAGGATGATAGGAACACTGTGGACAGTTTTCAGCAAGTTGCAACATTGGAATACAGAAATAAACACTTTTCCATAAACAAGCTCTAAATCATGTTTGATGCACTCTTTAAGTTAATTTTATTTCAGTACTGTTTAATCAGGATGATAGGAACACTGTGGACAGTTTTCAGCAAGTTGCAACATTGGAATACAGAAATAAACACTTTTCCAAAAACAAGCTCCAAATCATGTTGAAATACAGAAATACGCACTTTTCAAAAAAAAGCTCCAAAACATGTTGAAATACAGAAATAAACACTTTTCCATAAACAAGCTCTAAATCATGTTTGATGCACTCTTTAAGTTAATTTTATTTCAGTACTGTTTAATCAGGATGATAGGAACAATGTGGACAGTTTTCATCAAGTTGCAACATTGGAATACAGAAATAAACACTTTTCCAAAAACAAGCTGTAAATCATGTTGAAAAACAGAAAAAACACTTTTCCAAAAACAAGCTCTAAATCATGTTGAAATACAGAAATAAGCACTTTTAAAAAACAAGCTCCAGATCAAGTTGAAATACAGAAATAAACACTTTTCCAAAACAAGCTCCAAATCATGTTGAAAAACAGAAATAAGCACTTTTCAAAAACAAGCTCCAAATCATGTTGAAATACAGAAATAAACACTTTTCCATAAACAAGCTCTAAATCATGTTTGATGCACTCTTTAAGTTAATTTTATTTCAGTACTGTTTAATCAGGATGATAGGAACACTGTGGACAGTTTTCATCAAGTTGCAACATTGGAATACAGAAATAAACACTTTTCCAAAAACAAGCTCTAAATCATGTTGAAAAACAGAAAAAACACTTTTCAAAAACAAGCTCCAAATCATGTTGAAATACAGAAATAAACACTTTTCCATAAACAAGCTCTAAATCATGTTTGATGCACTCTTTAAGTTAATTTTATTTCAGTACTGTTTAATCAGGATGATAGGAACACTGTGGACAGTTTTCAGCAAGTTGCAACATTGGAATACAGAAATAAACACTTTTCCAAAAACAAGCTCTAAATCATGTTGAAAAAGAGAAATAAACACTTTTCAAAAACAAGCTCCAAATCATGTTGAAATACAGAAATAAGCACTTTTCAAAAACAAGCTCCAAATCATGTTGAAATACAGAAATAAACACTTTTCCATAAACAAGTTCTAAATCATGTTTGATGCACTCTGTAAGTTAATTTTATTTCAGTACTGTTTAATCAGGATGATAGGAAAACTGTGGACAGTTTTCAGCAAGTTGCAACATTGGAATACAGAAATAAACACTTTTCCAAAAACAAGCTCTAAATCATGATGAAAAACAGAAATAAACACTTAACAAAAACAAGCTCCAAATCATGTTTGATGCACTCTAAGTTAATTTTATTTCAGTACTGTTTAATCAGGATGATAGGAACACTGTTGACAGTTTTCAGCAAGTTGCAACATTGGAATACAGAAATAAACACTTTTCCAAAAACAAGCTCTAAATCATGTTGAAAAACAGAAATAAACACTTTTCAATAACAAGCTCCAAATCATGTTGAAATACAGAAATAAGCACTTTTCAAAAACAAGCTCCAAATCATGTTGAAATACAGAAATAAACACTTTTCCATAAACAATCTCTAAATCATGTTTGATGCACCCTTTAAGTTAATTTTATTTCAGGACTGTTTAATCAGGATGATAGGAACAATGTGGACAGTTTTCAGCAAGTTGCAACATTGGAATACTGAAATAAACACTTTTCCAAAAACAAGCTCTAAATCATGTTGAAAAACAGAAATAAACACTTTGCAAAAACAAGCTCCAAATCATGTTGAAATACAGAAATAAGCACTTTTCAAAAACAAGCTCCAAATCATGTTGAAAAACAGAAATAAACACTTAACAAAAACAAGCTCCAAATCATGTTTGATGCACTCTAAGTTAATTTTATTTCAGTACTGTTTAATCAGGATGATAGGAACACTGTGGACAGTTTTCAGCAAGTTGCAACATTGGAATACAGAAATAAACACTTTTCCAAAAACAAGCTCTAAATCATGTTGAAAAACAGAAATAAACACTTTTCAATAACAAGCTCCAAATCATGTTGAAATACAGAAATAAGCACTTTTCAAAAACAAGCTCCAAATCATGTTGAAATACAGAAATAAACACTTTTCCATAAACAATCTCTAAATCATGTTTGATGCACCCTTTAAGTTAATTTTATTTCAGTACTGTTTAATCAGGATGATAGGAACACTGTGGACAGTTTTCAGCAAGTTGCAACATTGGAATACAGAAATAAACACTTTTCCAAAAACAAGCTCTAAATCATGTTGAAAAACAGAAATAAGCAATTTTCAAAAACAAGCTCCAGATCAAGTTGAAATACAGAAATAAACACTTTTCAAAACAAGCTCCAAATCATGTTGAAAAACAGAAATAAGCACTTTTCAAAAACAAGCTCCAAATCATGTTGAAATACAGAAATAAATACTTTTCCATAAACAAGCTCTAAATCATGTTTGATGCACTCTAAGTTAATTTTATTTCAGTACTGTTTAATCAGGATGATAGGAACACTGTGGACAGTTTTCATCAAGTTGCAACATTGGAATACAGAAATAAACACTTTTCCAAAAACAAGCTCTAAATCATGTTGAAAAACAGAAAAAACACTTTTCAAAAACAAGCTCCAAATCATGTTGAAATACAGAAATAAGCACTTTTCAAAAACAAGCTCCAAATCATGTTGAAATACAGAAATAAACACTTTTCCATAAACAAGCTCTAAATCATGTTTGATGCACTCTTTAAGTTAATTTTATTTCAGTACTGTTTAATCAGGATGATAGGAACACTGTGGACAGTTTTCATCAAGTTGCAACATTGGAATACAGAAATAAACACTTTTCGAAAAAACAAGCTGTAAATCATGTTGAAAAACAGAAAAAACACTTTTCCAAAAACAAGCTCTAAATCATGTTGAAATACAGAAATAAGCACTTTTCAAAAACAAGCTCCAGATCAAGTTGAAATACAGAAATAAACACTTTTCCAAAACAAGCTCCAAATCATGTTGAAAAACAGAAATAAGCACTTTTCAAAAACAAGCTCCAAATCATGTTGAAATACAGAAATAAACACTTTTCCATAAACAAGCTCTAAATCATGTTTGATGCACTCTGAAGTTAATTTTATTTCAGTACTGTTTAATCAGGATGATAGGAACACTGTGGACAGTTTTCAGCAAGTTGCAACATTGGAATACAGAAATAAACACTTTTCCAAAAACAAGCTCTAAATCATGTTGAAAAACAGAAATAAACACTTTTCAAAAACAAGCTCCAAATCATGTTGAAATACAGAAATAAGCACTTTTCAAAAACAAGCTCCAAATCATGTTGAAATACAGAAATAAACACTTTTCCATAAACAAGCTCTAAATCATGTTTGATGCACTCTGTAAGTTAATTTTATTTCAGTACTGTTTAATCAGGATGATAGGAACACTGTGGACAGTTTTCAGCAAGTTGCAACATTGGAATACAGAAATAAACACTTTTCCAAAAACAAGCTCTAAATCATGTTGAAAAACAGAAATAAACACTTTTCAAAAACAAGCTCCAAATCATGTTGAAATACAGAAATAAGCACTTTTCAAAAACAAGCTCCAAATCATGTTGAAATACAGAAATAAACACTTTTCCATAAACAAGCTCTAAATCATGTTTGATGCACTCTGTAAGTTAATTTTATTTCAGTACTGTTTAATCAGGATGATAGGAACACTGTGGACAGTTTTCAGCAAGTTGCAACATTGGAATACAGAAATAAACACTTTTCCAAAAACAAGCTCTAAATCATGTTGAAAAACAGAAAAAACACTTTTCCAAAAACAAGCTCTAAATCATGTTGAAATACAGAAATAAGCACTTTTCAAAAACAAGCTCCAGATCAAGTTGAAATACAGAAATAAACACTTTTCCAAAACAAGCTCCAAATCATGTTGAAAAACAGAAATAAGCACTTTTCAAAAACAAGCTCCAAATCATGTTGAAAAACAGAAATAAACACTTAACAAAAACAAGCTCCAAATCATGTTTGATGCACTCTAAGTTAATTTTATTTCAGTACTGTTTAATCAGGATGATAGGAACACTGTGGACAGTTTTCAGCAAGTTGCAACATTGGAATACAGAAATAAACACTTTTCCAAAAACAAGCTCTAAATCATGTTGAAAAACAGAAATAAACACTTTTCAATAACAAGCTCCAAATCATGTTGAAATACAGAAATAAGCACTTTTCAAAAACAAGCTCCAAATCATGTTGAAATACAGAAATAAACACTTTTCCATAAACAAGCTCTAAATCATGTTTGATGCACTCTGTAAGTTAATTTTATTTCAGTACTGTTTAATCAGGATGATAGGAACACTGTGGACAGTTTTCAGCAAGTTGCAACATTGAAATACAGAAATAAACACTTTTCCAAAAACAAGCTCTAAATCATGTTGAAAAACAGAAATAAACACTTTTCAAAAACAAGCTCCAAATCATGTTGAAATACAGAAATAAGCACTTTTCAAAAACAAGCTCCAAATCATGTTGAAATACAGAAATAAACACTTTTCCATAAACAAGCTCTAAATCATGTTTGATGCACTCTGCAAGTTAATTTTATTTCAGTACTGTTTAATCAGGATGATAGGAACACTGTGGACAGTTTTCAGCAAGTTGCAACATTGGAATACAGAAATAAACACTTTTCCAAAAACAAGCTCTAAATCATGTTGAAAAACAGAAATAAACACTTAACAAAAACAAGCTCCAAATCATGTTTGATGCACTCTGGAAGTTAATTTTATTTCAGTACTGTTTAATCAGGATGATAGGAACACTGTGGACAGTTTTCAGCAAGTTGCAACATTGGAATACAGAAATAAACACTTTTCCAAAAACAAGCTCTAAATCATGTTGAAAAACAGAAATAAACACTTTTCAATAACAAGCTCCAAATCATGTTGAAATACAGAAATAAGCACTTTTCAAAAACAAGCTCCAAATCATGTTGAAATACAGAAATAAACACTTTTCCATAAACAAGCTCTAAATCATGTTTGATGCACTCTGTAAGTTAATTTTATTTCAGTACTGTTTAATCAGGATGATAGGAACACTGTGGACAGTTTTCAGCAAGTTGCAACATTGGAATACAGAAATAAACACTTTTCCAAAAACAAGCTCTAAATCATGTTGAAAAACAGAAATAAGCAATTTTCAAAAACAAGCTCCAGATCAAGTTGAAATACAGAAATAAACACTTTTCAAAACAAGCTCCAAATCATGTTGAAATACAGAAATAAGCACTTTTCAAAAACAAGCTCCAAATCATGTTGAAATACAGAAATAAACACTTTTCCATAAACAAGCTCTAAATCATGTTTGATGCACTCTGGAAGTTAATTTTATTTCAGTACTGTTTAATCAGGATGATAGGAACACTGTGGACAGTTTTCAGCAAGTTGCAACATTGAAATACAGAAATAAACACTTTTCCAAAAACAAGCTCTAAATCATGTTGAAAAACAGAAAAAACACTTTTCAAAAACAAGCTCCAAATCATGTTGAAATACAGAAATAAGCACTTTTCAAAAACAAGCTCCAAATCATGTTGAAATACAGAAATAAACACTTTTCCATAAACAAGCTCTAAATCATGTTTGATGCACTCTGTAAGTTAATTTTATTTCAGTACTGTTTAATCAGGATGATAGGAACACTGTGGACAGTTTTCAGCAAGTTGCAACATTGGAATACAGAAATAAACACTTTTCCAAAAACAAGCTGTAAATCATGTTGAAAAACAGAAATAAACACTTTTCCAAAAACAAGCTCTAAATCATGTTGAAATACAGAAATAAGCACTTTTCAAAAACAAGCTCCAGATCAAGTTGAAATACAGAAATAAACACTTTTCCAAAACAAGCTCCAAATCATGTTGAAATACAGAAATAAGCACTTTTCAAAAACAAGCTCCAAATCATGTTGAAATACAGAAATAAACACTTTTCCATAAACAAGCTCTAAATCATGTTTGATGCACTCTGTAAGTTAATTTTATTTCAGTACTGTTTAATCAGGATGATAGGAACACTGTGGACAGTTTTCAGCAAGTTGCAACATTGGAATACAGAAATAAACACTTTTCCAAAAACAAGCTCTAAATCATGTTGAAAAACAGAAAAAACACTTTTCAAAAACAAGCTCCAAATCATGTTGAAATACAGAAATAAACACTTTTCCATAAACAAGCTCTAAATCATGTTTGATGCACTCTGTAAGTTAATTTTATTTCAGTACTGTTTAATCAGGATGATAGGAACACTGTGGACAGTTTTCAGCAAGTTGCAACATTGGAATACAGAAATAAACACTTTTCCAAAAACAAGCTCTAAATCATGTTGAAAAACAGAAATAAACACTTAACAAAAACAAGCTCCAAATCATGTTGAAATACAGAAATAAACACTTTTCCATAAACAAGCTCTAAATCATGTTTGATGCACTCTGCAAGTTAATTTTATTTCAGTACTGTTTAATCAGGATGATAGGAACACTGTGGACAGTTTTCAGCAAGTTGCAACATTGAAATACAGAAATAAACACTTTTCCAAAAACAAGCTCTAAATCATGTTGAAAAACAGAAATAAACACTTTTCAAAAACAAGCTCCAAATCATGTTTGATGCACTCTGGAAGTTAATTTTATTTCAGTACTGTTTAATCAGGATGATAGGAACACTGTGGACAGTTTTCAGCAAGTTGCAACATTGGAATACAGAAATAAACACTTTTCCAAAAACAAGCTCTAAATCATGTTGAAAAACAGAAATAAACACTTTTCAATAACAAGCTCCAAATCATGTTGAAATACAGAAATAAGCACTTTTCAAAAACAAGCTCCAAATCATGTTGAAATACAGAAATAAACACTTTTCCATAAACAAGCTCTAAATCATGTTTGATGCACTCTGTAAGTTAATTTTATTTCAGTACTGTTTAATCAGGATGTTAGGAACACTGTGGACAGTTTTCAGCAAGTTGCAACATTGGAATACAGAAATAAACACTTTTCCAAAAACAAGCTCTAAATCATGTTGAAAAACAGAAATAAGCAATTTTCAAAAACAAGCTCCAGATCAAGTTGAAATACAGAAATAAACACTTTTCCAAAACAAGCTCCAAATCATGTTGAAAAACAGAAATAAGCACTTTTCAAAAACAAGCTCCAAATCATGTTGAAATACAGAAATAAACACTTTTCCATAAACAAGCTCTAAATCATGTTTGATGCACTCTGAAGTTAATTTTATTTCAGTACTGTTTAATCAGGATGATAGGAACACTGTGGACAGTTTTCAGCAAGTTGCAACATTGGAATACAGAAATAAACACTTTTCCAAAAACAAGCTCTAAATCATGTTGAAAAACAGAAATAAGCAATTTTCAAAAACAAGCTCCAGATCAAGTTGAAATACAGAAATAAACACTTTTCCAAAACAAGCTCCAAATCATGTTGAAAAACAGAAATAAGCACTTTTCAAAAACAAGCTCCAAATCATGTTGAAATACAGAAATAAACACTTTTCCATAAACAAGCTCTAAATCATGTTTGATGCACTCTAAGTTAATTTTATTTCAGTACTGTTTAATCAGGATGATAGGAACACTGTGGACAGTTTTCAGCAAGTTGCAACATTGGAATACAGAAATAAACACTTTTCCAAAAACAAGCTCTAAATCATGTTGAAAAACAGAAATAAACACTTTTCAAAAACAAGCTCCAAATCATGTTGAAATACAGAAATAAGCACTTTTCAAAAACAAGCTCCAAATCATGTTGAAATACAGAAATAAACACTTTTCCATAAACAAGCTCTAAATCATGTTTGATGCACTCTGTAAGTTAATTTTATTTCAGTACTGTTTAACCTGTTTGGGGTGCAAGCCCGACCTCGGACCGAAAATGACACCCCTGCAGAGCGCGAAATTCAAAATCTATTTTTTAAAAATATTTAACTTTTACACATTAACAAGTCCAATACAGCATTTGAAAGATAAACATCTTGTCAATCCAGCCAACATGTCCGATTTTTTAAATGTTTTACAGAGAAAACACCACATATATTTATGTTAGCTCACCACCAAATACAAAAGTGGACAGACACGTATGAATTATGATTATGAAGTATGAATTATGATTGAAGTAGCATGCACAACCAACCGAAATAAACTAAAACCAACCTAAAGAGCCCAGAAAAAACGACCTCAGATGACAGTCATATAACATGTTACACAATAAATCTATGTTTTGTTCATAAAAAGTGCATATTTTAGCTATAAATCAGTTTTACATTGATGCTACCCAAAAATGCTAATACATAGCTACAGTCTGAATCCAGCCGGGAGTAGCCAGAGAAAATACATACACCAACGTCGGCTACTAATTACACCTCATAAAACATTTCAGAAAAACATATGGTGGATAACTAATGAAAGACAGATATCTTGTGAATACAGACAACATTTCCGATTTTTGAAGTGTTTTACAGCGAAAACACAATATATCGTTATATTAGCTAACATCATAAGCTAGCATAAGGCAGCATTGATTCTAGTCAAGCGCTAGCCTAGCATAGTTAGCAGAGTTAGCATTCAACAGTTCGACATATATATGAAAAAGCATCCCAAATTGGGTCTTATCTTTCTTGGTACTCCATCAGAATGTTGTAACGGGGTCCAATGTCCAGTAGAGTCTTTAGTTGGGTTCCAGAACGAATGATTTCCCTCTTTGGTTAGCTAGCACGGTAGCATTGCTGCGCCAGAAAGCGTTTCTTCAAAAAATTCTTCCGTCGTTTCACATCTAAAGTCCAGAATAAATTGCAATAATATAATTAAAGTATATTGAAAAAACACACTTTAGGATGATTTTGTGACATGTAGCAAATAATATCGTAGTCAGGCATCATATTCAACGTTATCTACCTTGTTCCAGAAGCCGAGATCAAATTATCCTTCGCGCCCGGATTTTTATTTTAACTGCGCAGGTCTCACAAGAAGTTCTGTTATTCAGTCCAGGGAAGAGATATTCGACTCCTTTCAATTCTCACTTCCGCATTACAGTCTGGCGAACGCCTCTGACGTGTCCCTATGGTCATAAGTCAAATGGCCTTTTATAGAGAAGGTCTTAAAGAGACACATCGCATTTTGGGAAACTCAATTCGGCTGGGAAAATGGCTGTAAAAATATTTCTGTTCGACTTAGAGAAACAATTCAAACCTTTTTAGAAACTACAGACTGTTATCTATCCAACAGTAGTAAATATATGCATATTGGAAAATAAAAAGTTTCTTAGGAGGCCGTTTGAAAATGTGCACACATTTTCCAGTTTTTTCAATATTCAGCGTGCAGCCCATAACAGGTTAATCAGGATGTTAGGAACACTGTGGACAGTTTTCAGCAAGTTGCAACATTGAAATACAGAAATAAACACTTTTCCAAAAACAAGCTCTAAATCATGTTGAAAAACAGAAATAAACACTTTTCCAAAAACAAGCTCTAAATCATGTTGAAATACAGAAATAAGCACTTTTCAAAAACAAGCTCCAGATCAAGTTGAAATACAGAAATAAACACTTTTCCAAAACAAGCTCCAAATCATGTTGAAAAACAGAAATAAGCACTTTTCCAAAAACAAGCTCTAAATCATGTTGAAATACAGAAATTAACACTTTTCCAAAAACAAGCTCCAAATCATGTTGAAATACAGAAATAAACACTTTTCCATAAACAAGCTCTAAATCATGTTTGATGCACTCTGGAAGTTAATTTTATTTCAGTACTGTTTAATCAGGATGTTAGGAACACTGTGGACAGTTTTCAGCAAGTTGCAACATTGAAATACAGAAATAAATACTTTTCCAAAAACAAGCTCTAAATCATGTTGAAAAACAGAAATAAACACTTAACAAAAACAAGCTCCAAATCATGTTTGATGCACTCTAAGTTAATTTTATTTCAGTACTGTTTAATCAGGATGTTAGGAACACTGTGGACAGTTTTCAGCAAGTTGCAACATTGGAATACAGAAATAAACACTTTTCCAAAAACAAGCTCTAAATCATGTTGAAAAACAGAAATAAACACTTTTCAATAACAAGCTCCAAATCATGTTGAAATACAGAAATAAGCACTTTTCAAAAACAAGCTCCAAATCATGTTGAAATACAGAAATAAACACTTTTCCATAAACAAGCTCTAAATCATGTTTGATGCACTCTGGAAGTTAATTTTTTTTCAGTACTGTTTAATCAGGATGTTAGGAACACTGTGGACAGTTTTCAGCAAGTTGCAACATTGGAATACAGAAATAAACACTTTTCCAAAAACAAGCTCTAAATCATGTTGAAATACAGAAATAAGCAATTTTCAAAACAAGCTCCAGATCAAGTTGAAATACAGAAATAAACACTTTTCCAAAACAAGCTCCAAATCATGTTGAAATACAGAAATAAGCACTTTTCAAAAACAAGCTCCAAATCATGTTGAAATACAGAAATAAATACTTTTCCATAAACAAGCTCTAAATCATGTTTGATGCACTCTGGAAGTTAATTTTATTTCAGTACTGTTTAATCAGGATGATAGGAACACTGTGGACAGTTTTCAGCAAGTTGCAACATTGGAATACAGAAATAAACACTTTTCCAAAAACAAGCTCTAAATCATGTTGAAAAACAGAAATAAGCAATTTTCAAAAACAAGCTCCAGATCAAGTTGAAATACAGAAATAAACACTTTTCCAAAACAAGCTCCAAATCATGTTGAAAAACAGAAATAAGCACTTTTCAAAAACAAGCTCCAAATCATGTTGAAATACAGAAATAAATACTTTTCCATAAACAAGCTCTAAATCATGTTTGATGCACTCTAAGTTAATTTTATTTCAGTACTGTTTAATCAGGATGATAGGAACACTGTGGACAGTTTTCATCAAGTTGCAACATTGGAATACAGAAATAAACACTTTTCCAAAAACAAGCTCTAAATCATGTTGAAAAACAGAAAAAACACTTTTCAAAAACAAGCTCCAAATCATGTTGAAATACAGAAATAAGCACTTTTCAAAAACAAGCTCCAAATCATGTTGAAATACAGAAATAAACACTTTTCCATAAACAAGCTCTAAATCATGTTTGATGCACTCTTTAAGTTAATTTTATTTCAGTACTGTTTAATCAGGATGATAGGAACACTGTGGACAGTTTTCATCAAGTTGCAACATTGGAATACAGAAATAAACACTTTTCCAAAAACAAGCTGTAAATCATGTTGAAAAACAGAAAAAACACTTTTCCAAAAACAAGCTCTAAATCATGTTGAAATACAGAAATAAGCACTTTTCAAAAACAAGCTCCAGATCAAGTTGAAATACAGAAATAAACACTTTTCCAAAACAAGCTCCAAATCATGTTGAAAAACAGAAATAAGCACTTTTCAAAAACAAGCTCCAAATCATGTTGAAATACAGAAATAAACACTTTTCCATAAACAAGCTCTAAATCATGTTTGATGCACTCTTTAAGTTAATTTTATTTCAGTACTGTTTAATCAGGATGATAGGAACACTGTGGACAGTTTTCATCAAGTTGCAACATTGGAATACAGAAATAAACACTTTTCCAAAAACAAGCTCTAAATCATGTTGAAAAACAGAAAAAACACTTTTCAAAAACAAGCTCCAAATCATGTTGAAATACAGAAATAAACACTTTTCCATAAACAAGCTCTAAATCATGTTTGATGCACTCTTTAAGTTAATTTTATTTCAGTACTGTTTAATCAGGATGATAGGAACACTGTGGACAGTTTTCAGCAAGTTGCAACATTGGAATACAGAAATAAACACTTTTCCAAAAACAAGCTCTAAATCATGTTGAAAAACAGAAATAAACACTTTTCAAAAACAAGCTCCAAATCATGTTGAAATACAGAAATAAACACTTTTCCATAAACAAGCTCTAAATCATGTTTGATGCACTCTGGAAGTTAATTTTATTTCAGTACTGTTTAATCAGGATGATAGGAACACTGTGGACAGTTTTCAGCAAGTTGCAACATTGGAATACAGAAATAAACACTTTTCCAAAAACAAGCTCTAAATCATGTTGAAAAACAGAAATAAACACTTTAACAAAAACAAGCTCCAAATCATGTTTGATGCACTCTAAGTTAATTTTATTTCAGTACTGTTTAATCAGGATGATAGGAACACTGTGGACAGTTTTCAGCAAGTTGCAACATTGGAATACAGAAATAAACACTTTTCCAAAAACAAGCTCTAAATCATGTTGAAAAACAGAAATAAACACTTTTCAAAAACAAGCTCAAAATCATGTTGAAATACAGAAATAAGCACTTTTCAAAAACAAGCTCCAAATCATGTTGAAATACAGAAATAAACACTTTTCCATAAACAATCTCTAAATCATGTTTGATGCACTCTTTAAGTTAATTTTATTTCAGTACTGTTTAATCAGGATGATAGGAACACTGTGGACAGTTTTCAGCAAGTTGCAACATTGGAATACAGAAATAAACACTTTTCCAAAAACAAGCTCTAAATCATGTTGAAAAACAGAAATAAACACTTAACAAAAACAAGCTCCAAATCATGTTGAAATACAGAAATAAACACTTTTCCATAAACAAGCTCTAAATCATGTTTGATGCACTCTGTAAGTTAATTTTATTTCAGTACTGTTTAATCAGGATGATAGTAACACTGTGGACGGTTTTCAGCAAGTTGCAACATTGGAATACAGAAATAAACACTTTTCCATAAACAAGCTCTAAATCATGTTTGATGCACTCTTTAAGTTATTTTTATTTCAGTACTGTTTAATCAGGATGATAGGAACACTGTGGACAGTTTTCATCAAGTTGCAACATTGGAATACAGAAATAAACACTTTTCCAAAAACAAGCTGTAAATCATGTTGAAAAACAGAAAAAACACTTTTCCAAAAACAAGCTCTAAATCATGTTGAAATACAGAAATAAGCACTTTTCAAAAACAAGCTCCAGATCAAGTTGAAATACAGAAATAAACACTTTTCCAAAACAAGCTCCAAATCATGTTGAAAAACAGAAATAAGCACTTTTCAAAAACAAGCTCCAAATCATGTTGAAATACAGAAATAAACACTTTTCCATAAACAAGCTCTAAATCATGTTTGATGCACTCTTTAAGTTAATTTTATTTCAGTACTGTTTAATCAGGATGATAGGAACACTGTGGACAGTTTTCATCAAGTTGCAACATTGGAATACAGAAATAAACACTTTTCCAAAAACAAGCTCTAAATCACGTTGAAAAACAGAAAAAACACTTTTCAAAAACAAGCTCCAAATCATGTTGAAATACAGAAATAAACACTTTTCCATAAACAAGCTCTAAATCATGTTTGATGCACTCTTTAAGTTAATTTTATTTCAGAACTGTTTAATCAGGATGATAGGAACACTGTGGACAGTTTTCAGCAAGTTGCAACATTGGAATACAGAAATAAACACTTTTCCAAAAACAAGCTCTAAATCATGTTGAAAAACAGAAATAAACACTTTTCAAAAACAAGCTCCAAATCATGTTGAAATACAGAAATAAACACTTTTCCATAAACAAGCTCTAAATCATGTTTGATGCACTCTTTAAGTTAATTTTATTTCAGTACTGTTTAATCAGGATGATAGGAACACTGTGGACAGTTTTCAGCAAGTTGCAACATTGGAATACAGAAATAAACACTTTTCCAAAAACAAGCTCTAAATCATGTTGAAAAACAGAAATAAACACTTTTCAAAAACAAGCTCCAAATCATGTTGAAATACAGAAATAAGCACTTTTCAAAAACAAGCTCCAAATCATGTTGAAATACAGAAATAAACACTTTTCCATAAACAATCTCTAAATCATGTTTGATGCACTCTTTAAGTTAATTTTATTTCAGCACTGTTTAATCAGGATGATAGGAACACTGTGGACAGTTTTCAGCAAGTTGCAACATTGGAATACAGAAATAAACACTTTTCCAAAAACAAGCTCTAAATCATGTTGAAAAACAGAAATAAACACTTAACAAAAACAAGCTCCAAATCATGTTGAAATACAGAAATAAACACTTTTCCATAAACAAGTTCTAAATCATGTTTGATGCACTCTGTAAGTTAATTTTATTTCAGTACTGTTTAATCAGGATGATAGGAAAACTGTGGACAGTTTTCAGCAATTTGCAACATTGGAATACAGAAATAAACACTTTTCCAAAAACAAGCTCTAAATCATGATGAAAAACAGAAATAAACACTTAACAAAAACAAGCTCCAAATCATGTTTGATGCACTCTAAGTTAATTTTATTTCAGTACTGTTTAAACAGGATGATAGGAACACTGTTGACAGTTTTCAGCAAGTTGCAACATTGGAATACAGAAATAAACACTTTTCCAAAAACAAGCTCTAAATCATGTTGAAAACAGAAATAAACACTTTTCAATAACAAGCTCCAAATCATGTTGAAATACAGAAATAAGCACTTTTCAAAAACAAGCTCCAAATCATGTTGAAATACAGAAATAAACACTTTTCCATAAACAATCTCTAAATCATGTTTGATGCACCCTTTAAGTTAATTTTATTTCAGTACTGTTTAATCAGGATGATAGGAACACTGTGGACAGTTTTCAGCAAGTTGCAACATTGGAATACAGAAATAAACACTTTTCCAAAAACAAGCTCTAAATCATGTTGAAAAACAGAAATAAACACTTTGCAAAAACAAGCTCCAAATCATGTTGAAATACAGAAATAAGCACTTTTCAAAAACAAGCTCCAAATCATGTTGAAATACAGAAATAAACACTTTTCCATGAACAATCTCTAAATCATGTTTGATGCACTCTGCAAGTTAATTTTATTTCAGTACTGTTTAATCAGGATGATAGGAACACTGTGGACAGTTTTCAGCAAGTTGCAACATTGGAATACAGAAATAAACACTTTTCCAAAAACAAGCTCTAAATCATGTAGAAAAACAGAAATAAACACTTAACAAAAACAAGCTCCAAATCATGTTTGATGCACTCTAAGTTAATTTTATTTCAGTACTGTTTAATCAGGATGATAGGAACACTGTGGACAGTTTTCAGCAAGTTGCAACATTGGAATACAGAAATAAACACTTTTCCAAAAACAAGCTCTAAATCACGTTGAAAAACAGAAATAAACACTTTTCAATAACAAGCTCCAAATCATGTTGAAATACAGAAATAAGCACTTTTCAAAAACAAGCTCCAAATCATGTTGAAATACAGAAATAAACACTTTTCCATAAACAATCTCTAAATCATGTTTGATGCACCCTTTAAGTTAATTTTATTTCAGTACTGTTTAATCAGGATGATAGGAACACTGTGGACAGTTTTCAGCAAGTTGCAACATTGGAATACAGAAATAAACACTTTTCCAAAAACAAGCTCTAAATCATGTTGAAAACAGAAATAAGCAATTTTCAAAAACAAGCTCCAGATCAAGTTGAAATACAGAAATAAACACTTTTCCAAAACAAGCTCCAAATCATGTTGAAAAACAGAAATAAGCACTTTTCAAAAACAAGCTCCAAATCATGTTGAAATACAGAAATAAATACTTTTCCATAAACAAGCTCTAAATCATGTTTGATGCACTCTAAGTTAATTTTATTTCAGTACTGTTTAATCAGGATGATAGGAACACTGTGGACAGTTTTCATCAAGTTGCAACATTGGAATACAGAAATAAACACTTTTCCAAAAACAAGCTCTAAATCATGTTGAAAAACAGAAAAAACACTTTTCAAAAACAAGCTGCAAATCATGTTGAAATACAGAAATAAGCACTTTTCAAAAACAAGCTCCAAATCATGTTGAAATACAGAAATAAACACTTTTCCATAAACAAGCTCTAAATCATGTTTGATGCACTCTTTAAGTTAATTTTATTTCAGTACTGTTTAATCAGGATGATAGGAACACTGTGGACAGTTTTCATCAAGTTGCAACATTGGAATACAGAAATAAACACTTTTCCAAAAACAAGCTGTAAATCATGTTGAAAAACAGAAAAAACACTTTTCCAAAAACAAGCTCTAAATCATGTTGAAATACAGAAATAAGCACTTTTCAAAAACAAGCTCCAGATCAAGTTGAAATACAGAAATAAACACTTTTCCAAAACAAGCTCCAAATCATGTTGAAAAACAGAAATAAACACTTAACAAAAACAAGCTCCAAATCATGTTGAAATACAGAAATAAACACTTTTCCATAAACAAGTTCTAAATCATGTTTGATGCACTCTGTAAGTTTATTTCAGTACTGTTTAATCAGGATGATAGGAAAACTGTGGACAGTTTTCAGCAAGTTGCAACATTGGAATACAGAAATAAACACTTTTCCAAAAACAAGCTCTAAATCATGATGAAAAACAGAAATAAACACTTAACAAAAACAAGCTCCAAATCATGTTTGATGCACTCTAAGTTAATTTTATTTCAGTACTGTTTAATCAGGATGATAGGAACACTGTTGACAGTTTTCAGCAAGTTGCAACATTGGAATACAGAAATAAACACTTTTCCAAAAACAAGCTCTAAATCATGTTGAAAAACAGAAATAAACACTTTTCAAAAACAAGCTCCAAATCATGTTGAAATACAGAAATAAACACTTTTCCATAAACAATCTCTAAATCATGTTTGATGCACCCTTTAAGTTAATTTTATTTCAGTACTGTTTAATCAGGATGATAGGAACACTGTGGACAGTTTTCAGCAAGTTGCAACATTGGAATACAGAAATAAACACTTTTCCAAAAACAAGCTCTAAATCATGTTGAAAAACAGAAATAAACACTTTGCAAAAACAAGCTCCAAATCATGTTGAAATACAGAAATAAGCACTTTTCAAAAACAAGCTCCAAATCATGTTGAAATACAGAAATAAACACTTTTCCATAAACAATCTCTAAATCATGTTTGATGCACTCTGCAAGTTAATTTTATTTCAGTACTGTTTAATCAGGATGATAGGAACACTGTGGACAGTTTTCAGCAAGTTGCAACATTGGAATACAGAAATAAACACTTTTCCAAAAACAAGCTCTAAATCATGTTGAAAAACAGAAATAAACACTTAACCTGTTGGGGATGGGGGCGCTGTTTAGACTACTTATGCTAATTTGGCTAATTTTTTAAACGGCTTCCCACAAAATCCTTGATCGTACAATATGCATATTATTATTATTATTGGATAGAAAACAGTCTATAGTTTCTATAGGAGTTGAAATTTTGTCTCTAAGTGGAACAGAGCCCATTCTACAGCAATTTCCCTGACATGGAGTCAGATTTGAGAAATGTTGGCCACTCTTCTGAAGTCATTTAAAAGGGCACTGTCGTTGCTATGACTATACGGACACTTCTTACGTCTTCCCCTGGATGCCTTTACGTGATGACGACTCCAACGGGGTCGATTGCTCGTTCACAGGCCCTACAAATGAAAAAAACCTTTAGCTAGCAAGTCTTTTCTTGCTGCGTAACGCGCGTGGAAGACACCGACCCTCTCCTGTTCCAAGCGTTAGTTTAGCCTGTTATATTTCTCCGGTCATCTTTTCACTCGTTATAGGAGTTACAAACATCATAAAGTAGTTAATTTAAAGCGTTTTATAGCAATTTATATCCGTTTAGTGCGATTTTGGGACATTTATTTTTGCAACGATGTGAAAAGTTGGGCACGCTTTTCAGTTCATCCCGAACGCAGTTGACATTTCCACATGGCAAGAGGACAGCTTTCCACCAAAAGACAATTTCTCCCAAGAAAGGATCCTTTGCCCAAGATACTGATGGAAGAACAGCTCAAGGTAGGACATTTTTATTATGATAAATCGTGTTTCTGTCGAAACATTTTAGTGGCTTAGGACGCCATGTTTTTTGACGTAGCTTCGCTTGGCGCAAACTGTATTGAAAAGTAAGGATAAATTAAAAAATGTAATAACGCAATTGTATTAAGAATTAAATTGTCTATCAATCCCTGTCCACCCTATATTTTTTAGTCACGTTTATGAGTATTTATGTATAAGAGTAGATCACTGTCTAAGTGGCGCAAGGACATTTTCTGACCAGCTGAGTTACATTTCACATTGTCTAACCATGATTTTGGTGGCTAAATATAAACATTTTCGATCAAACTGTATATGCATGTTGTAATGTGATGTTACAGGAGTGTCATCGGAAGAATTCTGAGGTTAGTGAAAAAATTAATATCTTTTGGCGATGTTGACTTTTATCGCTCACTTTGGCTAGAATCAATGCTGGGCTGCTAATTGCTATGTGCTAAGCTAATATAACGATTTATTGTGTTTTCGCTGTAAGACACTTAGAAAATCTGAAATATTGTCTGTATTCACAGGATCTGTGTCTTTCGATTCGTGTATGCTGTGTATTTTTACGAAATGTTTGATGATTAGTAGTTAGGTAAACACGTTGCTCATTGTAATTATTCTAGTCCATTTGTGATGGTGGGTGCAATTGTAAACTATGCCATCTACCTGAAATATGCACTTTTTTCTAACAAAACCTATCCCATACCATAAATATGTTATCAGACTGTCATCTAATGAGTTTTTTTGTTGGTTAGGGGCTATAAATATCTTAGTTTAGCCGAATTGGTGATGGCTACTGGTGTTGGTGGACAAATAAAAGATGGTGGATTATGCTAATGTGTTTTTAGGTAATAGATGTACATCTTTACATATTGTGTCTTCCCTGTAAAACATTTTAAAAATCGGAAATGTTGACTGGATTCACAAGATCTGTGTCTTTCATTAGCTGTATTGGACTTTAATGTGTGAAAGTTAAATATTTTAAAAATATATTTTTTTTGAATTTCGCGGCACTGGTTTTTCAGTGGGGGGGGGGGGGGGGTTGGGGGGTGCCGCTAGCGCCACGCTGATCCTAGACAGGTTAACAAAAACAAGCTCCAAATCATGTTTGATGCACTCTAAGTTAATTTTATTTCAGTACTGTTTAATCAGGATGATAGGAACACTGTGGACAGTTTTCAGCAAGTTGCAACATTGGAATACAGAAATAAACACTTTTCCAAAAACAAGCTCTAAATCATGTTGAAAAACAGAAATAAACACTTTTCAATAACAAGCTCCAAATCATGTTGAAATACAGAAATAAGCACTTTTCAAAAACAAGCTCCAAATCATGTTGAAATACAGAAATAAACACTTTTCCATAAACAATCTCTAAATCATGTTTGATGCACCCTTTAAGTTAATTTTATTTCAGTACTGTTTAATCAGGATGATAGGAACACTGTGGACAGTTTTCAGCAAGTTGCAACATTGGAATACAGAAATAAACACTTTTCCAAAAACAAGCTCTAAATCATGTTGAAAAACAGAAATAAACACTTTTCAATAACAAGCTCCAAATCATGTTGAAATACAGAAATAAGCACTTTTCAAAAACAAGCTCCAAATCATGTTGAAATACAGAAATAAACACTTTTCCATAAACAATCTCTAAATCATGTTTGATGCACCCTTTAAGTTAATTTTATTTCAGTACTGTTTAATCAGGATGATAGGAACACTGTGGACAGTTTTCAGCAAGTTGCAACATTGGAATACAGAAATAAACACTTTTCCAAAAACAAGCTCTAAATCATGTTGAAAAACAGAAATAAGCAATTTTCAAAAACAAGCTCCAGATCAAGTTGAAATACAGAAATAAACACTTTTCCAAAACAAGCTCCAAATCATGTTGAAAAACAGAAATTAGCACTTTTCAAAAACAAGCTCCAAATCATGTTGAAATACAGAAATAAATACTTTTCCATAAACAAGCTCTAAATCATGTTTGATGCACTCTAAGTTAATTTTATTTCAGTACTGTTTAATCAGGATGATAGGAACACTGTGGACAGTTTTCATCAAGTTGCAACATTGGAATACAGAAATAAACACTTTTCCAAAAACAAGCTCTAAATCATGTTGAAAAACAGAAAAAACACTTTTCAAAAACAAGCTCCAAATCATGTTGAAATACAGAAATAAGCACTTTTCAAAAACAAGCTCCAAATCATGTTGAAATACAGAAATAAACACTTTTCCATAAACAAGCTCTAAATCATGTTTGATGCACTCTTTAAGTTAATTTTATTTCAGTACTGTTTAATCAGGATGATAGGAACACTGTGGACAGTTTTCATCAAGTTGCAACATTGGAATACAGAAATAAACACTTTTCCAAAAACAAGCTGTAAATCATGTTGAAAAACAGAAAAAACACTTTTCCAAAAACAAGCTCTAAATCATGTTGAAATACAGAAATAAGCACTTTTCAAAAACAAGCTCCAAATCATGTTGAAATACAGAAATAAACACTTTTCCATAAACAAGCTCTAAATCATGTTTGATGCACTCTTTAAGTTAATTTTATTTCAGTACTGTTTAATCAGGATGATAGGAACACTGTGGACAGTTTTCATCAAGTTGCAACATTGGAATACAGAAATAAACACTTTTCCAAAAACAAGCTCTAAATCATGTTGAAAAACAGAAAAAACACTTTTCAAAAACAAGCTCCAAATCATGTTGAAATACAGAAATAAACACTTTTCCATAAACAAGCTCTAAATCATGTTTGATGCACTCTTTAAGTTAATTTTATTTCAGTACTGTTTAATCAGGATGATAGGAACACTGTGGACAGTTTTCAGCAAGTTGCAACATTGGAATACAGAAATAAACACTTTTCCAAAAACAAGCTCTAAATCATGTTGAAAAACAGAAATAAACACTTTTCAATAACAAGCTCCAAATCATGTTGAAATACAGAAATAAGCACTTTTCAAAAACAAGCTCCAAATCATGTTGAAATACAGAAATAAACACTTTTCCATAAACAATCTCTAAATCATGTTTGATGCACCCTTTAAGTTAATTTTATTTCAGTACTGTTTAATCAGGATGATAGGAACACTGTGGACAGTTTTCATCAAGTTGCAACATTGGAATACAGAAATAAACACTTTTCCAAAAACAAGCTCTAAATCATGTTGAAAAACAGAAAAAACACTTTTCAAAAACAAGCTCCAAATCATGTTGAAATACAGAAATAAACACTTTTCCATAAACAAGCTCTAAATCATGTTTGATGCACTCTTTAAGTTAATTTTATTTCAGTACTGTTTAATCAGGATGATAGGAACACTGTGGACAGTTTTCAGCAAGTTGCAACATTGGAATACAGAAATAAACACTTTTCCAAAAACAAGCTCTAAATCATGTTGAAAAACAGAAATAAACACTTTTCAATAACAAGCTCCAAATCATGTTGAAATACAGAAATAAGCACTTTTCAAAAACAAGCTCCAAATCATGTTGAAATACAGAAATAAACACTTTTCCATAAACAATCTCTAAATCATGTTTGATGCACCCTTTAAGTTAATTTTATTTCAGTACTGTTTAATCAGGATGATAGGAACACTGTGGACAGTTTTCAGCAAGTTGCAACATTGGAATACAGAAATAAACACTTTTCCAAAAACAAGCTCTAAATCATGTTGAAAAACAGAAATAAGCAATTTTCAAAAACAAGCTCCAGATCAAGTTGAAATACAGAAATAAACACTTTTCCAAAACAAGCTCCAAATCATGTTGAAAAACAGAAATTAGCACTTTTCAAAAACAAGCTCCAAATCATGTTGAAATACAGAAATAAATACTTTTCCATAAACAAGCTCTAAATCATGTTTGATGCACTCTAAGTTAATTTTATTTCAGTACTGTTTAATCAGGATGATAGGAACACTGTGGACAGTTTTCATCAAGTTGCAACATTGGAATACAGAAATAAACACTTTTCCAAAAACAAGCTCTAAATCATGTTGAAAAACAGAAAAAACACTTTTCAAAAACAAGCTCCAAATCATGTTGAAATACAGAAATAAGCACTTTTCAAAAACAAGCTCCAAATCATGTTGAAATACAGAAATAAACACTTTTCCATAAACAAGCTCTAAATCATGTTTGATGCACTCTTTAAGTTAATTTTATTTCAGTACTGTTTAATCAGGATGATAGGAACACTGTGGACAGTTTTCATCAAGTTGCAACATTGGAATACAGAAATAAACACTTTTCCAAAAACAAGCTGTAAATCATGTTGAAAAACAGAAAAAACACTTTTCCAAAAACAAGCTCTAAATCATGTTGAAATACAGAAATAAGCACTTTTCAAAAACAAGCTCCAAATCATGTTGAAATACAGAAATAAACACTTTTCCATAAACAAGCTCTAAATCATGTTTGATGCACTCTTTAAGTTAATTTTATTTCAGTACTGTTTAATCAGGATGATAGGAACACTGTGGACAGTTTTCATCAAGTTGCAACATTGGAATACAGAAATAAACACTTTTCCAAAAACAAGCTCTAAATCATGTTGAAAAACAGAAAAAACACTTTTCAAAAACAAGCTCCAAATCATGTTGAAATACAGAAATAAACACTTTTCCATAAACAAGCTCTAAATCATGTTTGATGCACTCTTTAAGTTAATTTTATTTCAGTACTGTTTAATCAGGATGATAGGAACACTGTGGACAGTTTTCAGCAAGTTGCAACATTGGAATACAGAAATAAACACTTTTCCAAAAACAAGCTCTAAATCATGTTGAAAAACAGAAATAAACACTTTTCAAAAACAAGCTCCAAATCATGTTGAAATACAGAAATAAACACTTTTCCATAAACAAGCTCTAAATCATGTTTGATGCACTCTTTAAGTTAATTTTATTTCAGTACTGTTTAATCAGGATGATAGGAACACTGTGGACAGTTTTCAGCAAGTTGCAACATTGGAATACAGAAATAAACACTTTTCCAAAAACAAGCTCTAAATCATGTTGAAAAACAGAAATAAACACTTTTCAAAAACAAGCTCCAAATCATGTTGAAATACAGAAATAAGCACTTTTCAAAAACAAGCTCCAAATCATGTTGAAATACAGAAATAAACACTTTTCCATAAACAATCTCTAAATCATGTTTGATGCACTCTGTAAGTTAATTTTATTTCAGTACTGTTTAATCAGGATGATAGGAAAACTGTGGACAGTTTTCAGCAAGTTGCAACATTGGAATACAGAAATAAACACTTTTCCAAAAACAAGCTCTAAATCATGATGAAAAACAGAAATGAACACTTAACAAAAACAAGCTCCAAATCATGTTTGATGCACTCTAAGTTAATTTTATTTCAGTACTGTTTAATCAGGATGATAGGAACACTGTTGACAGTTTTCAGCAAGTTGCAACATTGGAATACAGAAATAAACACTTTTCCAAAAACAAGCTCTAAATCATGTTGAAAAACAGAAATAAACACTTTTCAATAACAAGCTCCAAATCATGTTGAAATACAGAAATAAGCACTTTTCAAAAACAAGCTCCAAATCATGTTGAAATACAGAAATAAACACTTTTCCATAAACAATCTCTAAATCATGTTTGATGCACCCTTTAAGTTAATTTTATTTCAGTACTGTTTAATCAGGATGATAGGAACACTGTGGACAGTTTTCAGCAAGTTGCAACATTGGAATACAGAAATAAACACTTTTCCAAAAACAAGCTCTAAATCATGTTGAAAACAGAAATAAGCAATTTTCAAAAACAAGCTCCAGATCAAGTTGAAATACAGAAATAAACACTTTTCCAAAACAAGCTCCAAATCATGTTGAAAAACAGAAATAAGCACTTTTCAAAAACAAGCTCCAAATCATGTTGAAATACAGAAATAAATACTTTTCCATAAACAAGCTCTAAATCATGTTTGATGCACTCTAAGTTAATTTTATTTCAGTACTGTTTAATCAGGATGATAGGAACACTGTGGACAGTTTTCATCAAGTTGCAACATTGGAATACAGAAATAAACACTTTTCCAAAAACAAGCTCTAAATCATGTTGAAAAACAGAAAAAACACTTTTCAAAAACAAGCTGCAAATCATGTTGAAATACAGAAATAAGCACTTTTCAAAAACAAGCTCCAAATCATGTTGAAATACAGAAATAAACACTTTTCCATAAACAAGCTCTAAATCATGTTTGATGCACTCTTTAAGTTAATTTTATTTCAGTACTGTTTAATCAGGATGATAGGAACACTGTGGACAGTTTTCATCAAGTTGCAACATTGGAATACAGAAATAAACACTTTTCCAAAAACAAGCTGTAAATCATGTTGAAAAACAGAAAAAACACTTTTCCAAAAACAAGCTCTAAATCATGTTGAAATACAGAAATAAGCACTTTTCAAAAACAAGCTCCAGATCAAGTTGAAATACAGAAATAAACACTTTTCCAAAACAAGCTCCAAATCATGTTGAAAAACAGAAATAAACACTTAACAAAAACAAGCTCCAAATCATGTTGAAATACAGAAATAAACACTTTTCCATAAACAAGTTCTAAATCATGTTTGATGCACTCTGTAAGTTTATTTCAGTACTGTTTAATCAGGATGATAGGAAAACTGTGGACAGTTTTCAGCAAGTTGCAACATTGGAATACAGAAATAAACACTTTTCCAAAAACAAGCTCTAAATCATGATGAAAAACAGAAATAAACACTTAACAAAAACAAGCTCCAAATCATGTTTGATGCACTCTAAGTTAATTTTATTTCAGTACTGTTTAATCAGGATGATAGGAACACTGTTGACAGTTTTCAGCAAGTTGCAACATTGGAATACAGAAATAAACACTTTTCCAAAAACAAGCTCTAAATCATGTTGAAAAACAGAAATAAACACTTTTCAAAAACAAGCTCCAAATCATGTTGAAATACAGAAATAAACACTTTTCCATAAACAATCTCTAAATCATGTTTGATGCACCCTTTAAGTTAATTTTATTTCAGTACTGTTTAATCAGGAGGATAGGAACACTGTGGACAGTTTTCAGCAAGTTGCAACATTGGAATACAGAAATAAACACTTTTCCAAAAACAAGCTCTAAATCATGTTGAAAAACAGAAATAAACACTTTGCAAAAACAAGCTCCAAATCATGTTGAAATACAGAAATAAGCACTTTTCAAAAACAAGCTCCAAATCATGTTGAAATACAGAAATAAACACTTTTCCATAAACAATCTCTAAATCATGTTTGATGCACTCTGCAAGTTAATTTTATTTCAGTACTGTTTAATCAGGATGATAGGAACACTGTGGACAGTTTTCAGCAAGTTGCAACATTGGAATACAGAAATAAACACTTTTCCAAAAACAAGCTCTAAATCATGTTGAAAAACAGAAATAAACACTTAACCTGTTGGGGATGGGGGCGCTGTTTAGACTACTTATGCTAATTTGGTTAATTTTTTAAACGGCTTCCCACAAAATCCTTGATCGTACAATATGCATATTATTATTATTATTGGATAGAAAACAGTCTATAGTTTCTATAGGAGTTGAAATTTTGTCTCTAAGTGGAACAGAGCCCATTCTACAGCAATTTCCCTGACATGGAGTCAGATTTGAGAAATGTTGGCCACTCTTCTGAAGTCATTTAAAAGGGCACTGTCGTTGCTATGACTATACGGACACTTCTTACGTCTTCCCCTGGATGCCTTTACGTGATGACGACTCCAACGGGGTCGATTGCTCGTTCACAGGCCCTACAAATGAAAAAAACCTTTAGCTAGCAAGTCTTTTCTTGCTGCGTAACGCGCGTGGAAGACACCGACCCTCTCCTGTTCCAAGCGTTAGTTTAGCCTGTTATATTTCTCCGGTCATCTTTTCACTCGTTATAGGAGTTACAAACATCATAAAGTAGTTAATTTAAAGCGTTTTATAGCAATTTATATCCGTTTAGTGCGATTTTGGGACATTTATTTTTGCAACGATGTGAAAAGTTGGGCACGCTTTTCAGTTCATCCCGAACGCAGTTGACATTTCCACATGGCAAGAGGACAGCTTTCCACCAAAAGACAATTTCTCCCAAGAAAGGATCCTTTGCCCAAGATACTGATGGAAGAACAGCTCAAGGTAGGACATTTTTATTATGATAAATCGTGTTTCTGTCGAAACATTTTAGTGGCTTAGGACGCCATGTTTTTTGACGTAGCTTCGCTTGGCGCAAACTGTATTGAAAAGTAAGGATAAATTAAAAAATGTAATAACGCAATTGTATTAAGAATTAAATTGTCTATCAATCCCTGTCCACCCTATATTTTTTAGTCACGTTTATGAGTATTTATGTATAAGAGTAGATCACTTTCTAAGTGGCGCAAGGACATTTTCTGACCAGCTGAGTTACATTTCACATTGTCTAACCATGATTTTGGTGGCTAAATATAAACATTTTCGATCAAACTGTATATGCATGTTGTAATGTGATGTTACAGGAGTGTCATCGGAAGAATTCTGAGAAGGTTAGTGAAAAAATTAATATCTTTTGGCGATGTTGACTTTTATCGCTCACTTTGGCTAGAATCAATGCTGGGCTGCTAATTGCTATGTGCTAAGCTAATATAACGATTTATTGTGTTTTCGCTGTAAGACACTTAGAAAATCTGAAATATTGTCTGTATTCACAGGATCTGTGTCTTTCGATTCGTGTATGCTGTGTATTTTTACGAAATGTTTGATGATTAGTAGTTAGGTAAACACGTTGCTCATTGTAATTATTCTAGTCCATTTGTGATGGTGGGTGCAATTGTAAACTATGCCATCTACCTGAAATATGCACTTTTTTCTAACAAAACCTATCCCATACCATAAATATGTTATCAGACTGTCATCTAATGAGTTTTTTTGTTGGTTAGGGGCTATAAATATCTTAGTTTAGCCGAATTGGTGATGGCTACTGGTGTTGGTGGACAAATAAAAGATGGTGGATTATGCTAATGTGTTTTTAGGTAATAGATGTACATCTTTACATATTGTGTCTTCCCTGTAAAACATTTTAAAAATCGGAAATGTTGACTGGATTCACAAGATCTGTGTCTTTCATTAGCTGTATTGGACTTTAATGTGTGAAAGTTAAATATTTTAAAAATATATTTTTTTTGAATTTCGCGGCACTGGTTTTTCAGTGGGGGGGGGGGGGGGGTTGGGGGGTGCCGCTAGCGCCACGCTGATCCTAGACAGGTTAACAAAAACAAGCTCCAAATCATGTTTGATGCACTCTAAGTTAGTTTTATTTCAGTACTGTTTAATCAGGATGATAGGAACACTGTGGACAGTTTTCAGCAAGTTGCAACATTGGAATACAGAAATAAACACTTTTCCAAAAACAAGCTCTAAATCATGTTGAAAAACAGAAATAAACACTTTTCAATAACAAGCTCCAAATCATGTTGAAATACAGAAATAAGCACTTTTCAAAAACAAGCTCCAAATCATGTTGAAATACAGAAATAAACACTTTTCCATAAACAATCTCTAAATCATGTTTGATGCACCCTTTAAGTTAATTTTATTTCAGTACTGTTTAATCAGGATGATAGGAACACTGTGGACAGTTTTCAGCAAGTTGCAACATTGGAATACAGAAATAAACACTTTTCCAAAAACAAGCTCTAAATCATGTTGAAAAACAGAAATAAGCAATTTTCAAAAACAAGCTCCAGATCAAGTTGAAATACAGAAATAAACACTTTTCCAAAACAAGCTCCAAATCATGTTGAAAAACAGAAATTAGCACTTTTCAAAAACAAGCTCCAAATCATGTTGAAATACAGAAATAAATACTTTTCCATAAACAAGCTCTAAATCATGTTTGATGCACTCTAAGTTAATTTTATTTCAGTACTGTTTAATCAGGATGATAGGAACACTGTGGACAGTTTTCATCAAGTTGCAACATTGGAATACAGAAATAAACACTTTTCCAAAAACAAGCTCTAAATCATGTTGAAAAACAGAAAAAACACTTTTCAAAAACAAGCTCCAAATCATGTTGAAATACAGAAATAAGCACTTTTCAAAAACAAGCTCCAAATCATGTTGAAATACAGAAATAAACACTTTTCCATAAACAAGCTCTAAATCATGTTTGATGCACTCTTTAAGTTAATTTTATTTCAGTACTGTTTAATCAGGATGATAGGAACACTGTGGACAGTTTTCATCAAGTTGCAACATTGGAATACAGAAATAAACACTTTTCCAAAAACAAGCTGTAAATCATGTTGAAAAACAGAAAAAACACTTTTCCAAAAACAAGCTCTAAATCATGTTGAAATACAGAAATAAGCACTTTTCAAAAACAAGCTCCAAATCATGTTGAAATACAGAAATAAACACTTTTCCATAAACAAGCTCTAAATCATGTTTGATGCACTCTTTAAGTTAATTTTATTTCAGTACTGTTTAATCAGGATGATAGGAACACTGTGGACAGTTTTCATCAAGTTGCAACATTGGAATACAGAAATAAACACTTTTCCAAAAACAAGCTCTAAATCATGTTGAAAAACAGAAAAAACACTTTTCAAAAACAAGCTCCAAATCATGTTGAAATACAGAAATAAACACTTTTCCATAAACAAGCTCTAAATCATGTTTGATGCACTCTTTAAGTTAATTTTATTTCAGTACTGTTTAATCAGGATGATAGGAACACTGTGGACAGTTTTCAGCAAGTTGCAACATTGGAATACAGAAATAAACACTTTTCCAAAAACAAGCTCTAAATCATGTTGAAAAACAGAAATAAACACTTTTCAATAACAAGCTCCAAATCATGTTGAAATACAGAAATAAGCACTTTTCAAAAACAAGCTCCAAATCATGTTGAAATACAGAAATAAACACTTTTCCATAAACAATCTCTAAATCATGTTTGATGCACCCTTTAAGTTAATTTTATTTCAGTACTGTTTAATCAGGATGATAGGAACACTGTGGACAGTTTTCATCAAGTTGCAACATTGGAATACAGAAATAAACACTTTTCCAAAAACAAGCTCTAAATCATGTTGAAAAACAGAAAAAACACTTTTCAAAAACAAGCTCCAAATCATGTTGAAATACAGAAATAAACACTTTTCCATAAACAAGCTCTAAATCATGTTTGATGCACTCTTTAAGTTAATTTTATTTCAGTACTGTTTAATCAGGATGATAGGAACACTGTGGACAGTTTTCAGCAAGTTGCAACATTGGAATACAGAAATAAACACTTTTCCAAAAACAAGCTCTAAATCATGTTGAAAAACAGAAATAAACACTTTTCAATAACAAGCTCCAAATCATGTTGAAATACAGAAATAAGCACTTTTCAAAAACAAGCTCCAAATCATGTTGAAATACAGAAATAAACACTTTTCCATAAACAATCTCTAAATCATGTTTGATGCACCCTTTAAGTTAATTTTATTTCAGTACTGTTTAATCAGGATGATAGGAACACTGTGGACAGTTTTCAGCAAGTTGCAACATTGGAATACAGAAATAAACACTTTTCCAAAAACAAGCTCTAAATCATGTTGAAAAACAGAAATAAGCAATTTTCAAAAACAAGCTCCAGATCAAGTTGAAATACAGAAATAAACACTTTTCCAAAACAAGCTCCAAATCATGTTGAAAAACAGAAATTAGCACTTTTCAAAAACAAGCTCCAAATCATGTTGAAATACAGAAATAAATACTTTTCCATAAACAAGCTCTAAATCATGTTTGATGCACTCTAAGTTAATTTTATTTCAGTACTGTTTAATCAGGATGATAGGAACACTGTGGACAGTTTTCATCAAGTTGCAACATTGGAATACAGAAATAAACACTTTTCCAAAAACAAGCTCTAAATCATGTTGAAAAACAGAAAAAACACTTTTCAAAAACAAGCTCCAAATCATGTTGAAATACAGAAATAAGCACTTTTCAAAAACAAGCTCCAAATCATGTTGAAATACAGAAATAAACACTTTTCCATAAACAAGCTCTAAATCATGTTTGATGCACTCTTTAAGTTAATTTTATTTCAGTACTGTTTAATCAGGATGATAGGAACACTGTGGACAGTTTTCATCAAGTTGCAACATTGGAATACAGAAATAAACACTTTTCCAAAAACAAGCTGTAAATCATGTTGAAAAACAGAAAAAACACTTTTCCAAAAACAAGCTCTAAATCATGTTGAAATACAGAAATAAGCACTTTTCAAAAACAAGCTCCAAATCATGTTGAAATACAGAAATAAACACTTTTCCATAAACAAGCTCTAAATCATGTTTGATGCACTCTTTAAGTTAATTTTATTTCAGTACTGTTTAATCAGGATGATAGGAACACTGTGGACAGTTTTCATCAAGTTGCAACATTGGAATACAGAAATAAACACTTTTCCAAAAACAAGCTCTAAATCATGTTGAAAAACAGAAAAAACACTTTTCAAAAACAAGCTCCAAATCATGTTGAAATACAGAAATAAACACTTTTCCATAAACAAGCTCTAAATCATGTTTGATGCACTCTTTAAGTTAATTTTATTTCAGTACTGTTTAATCAGGATGATAGGAACACTGTGGACAGTTTTCAGCAAGTTGCAACATTGGAATACAGAAATAAACACTTTTCCAAAAACAAGCTCTAAATCATGTTGAAAAACAGAAATAAACACTTTTCAAAAACAAGCTCCAAATCATGTTGAAATACAGAAATAAACACTTTTCCATAAACAAGCTCTAAATCATGTTTGATGCACTCTTTAAGTTAATTTTATTTCAGTACTGTTTAATCAGGATGATAGGAACACTGTGGACAGTTTTCAGCAAGTTGCAACATTGGAATACAGAAATAAACACTTTTCCAAAAACAAGCTCTAAATCATGTTGAAAAACAGAAATAAACACTTTTCAAAAACAAGCTCCAAATCATGTTGAAATACAGAAATAAGCACTTTTCAAAAACAAGCTCCAAATCATGTTGAAATACAGAAATAAACACTTTTCCATAAACAATCTCTAAATCATGTTGAAATACAGAAATAAACACTTTTCCATAAACAAGCTCTAAATCATGTTTGATGCACTCTTTAAGTTAATTTTATTTCAGTACTGTTTAATCAGGATGATAGGAACACTGTGGACAGTTTTCAGCAAGTTGCAACATTGGAATACAGAAATAAACACTTTTCCAAAAACAAGCTCTAAATCATGTTGAAAAACAGAAATAAACACTTTTCAAAAACAAGCTCCAAATCATGTTGAAATACAGAAATAAGCACTTTTCAAAAACAAGCTCCAAATCATGTTGAAATACAGAAATAAACACTTTTCCATAAACAATCTCTAAATCATGTTTGATGCACTCTGTAAGTTAATTTTATTTCAGTACTGTTTAATCAGGATGATAGGAAAACTGTGGACAGTTTTCAGCAAGTTGCAACATTGGAATACAGAAATAAACACTTTTCCAAAAACAAGCTCTAAATCATGATGAAAAACAGAAATGAACACTTAACAAAAACAAGCTCCAAATCATGTTTGATGCACTCTAAGTTAATTTTATTTCAGTACTGTTTAATCAGGATGATAGGAACACTGTTGACAGTTTTCAGCAAGTTGCAACATTGGAATACAGAAATAAACACTTTTCCAAAAACAAGCTCTAAATCATGTTGAAAAACAGAAATAAACACTTTTCAATAACAAGCTCCAAATCATGTTGAAATACAGAAATAAGCACTTTTCAAAAACAAGCTCCAAATCATGTTGAAATACAGAAATAAACACTTTTCCATAAACAATCTCTAAATCATGTTTGATGCACCCTTTAAGTTAATTTTATTTCAGTACTGTTTAATCAGGATGATAGGAACACTGTGGACAGTTTTCAGCAAGTTGCAACATTGGAATACAGAAATAAACACTTTTCCAAAAACAAGCTCTAAATCATGTTGAAAAACAGAAATAAACACTTTGCAAAAACAAGCTCCAAATCATGTTGAAATACAGAAATAAGCACTTTTCAAAAACAAGCTCCAAATCATGTTGAAATACAGAAATAAACACTTTTCCATAAACAATCTCTAAATCATGTTTGATGCACTCTGCAAGTTAATTTTATTTCAGTACTGTTTAATCAGGATGATAGGAACACTGTGGACAGTTTTCAGCAAGTTGCAACATTGGAATACAGAAATAAACACTTTTCCAAAAACAAGCTGTAAATCATGTTGAAAAACAGAAATAAGCAATTTTCAAAAACAAGCTCCAGATCAAGTTGAAATACAGAAATAAACACTTTTCCAAAACAAGCTCCAAATCATGTTGAAAAACAGAAATAAGCACTTTTCAAAAACAAGCTCCAAATCATGTTGAAATACAGAAATAAATACTTTTCCATAAACAAGCTCTAAATCATGTTTGATGCACTCTAAGTTAATTTTATTTCAGTACTGTTTAATCAGGATGATAGGAACACTGTGGACAGTTTTCATCAAGTTGCAACATTGGAATACAGAAATAAACACTTTTCCAAAAACAAGCTCTAAATCATGTTGAAAAACAGAAAAAACACTTTTCAAAAACAAGCTCCAAATCATGTTGAAATACAGAAATAAGCACTTTTCAAAAACAAGCTCCAAATCATGTTGAAATACAGAAATAAACACTTTTCCATAAACAAGCTCTAAATCATGTTTGATGCACTCTTTAAGTTAATTTTATTTCAGTACTGTTTAATCAGGATGATAGGAACACTGTGGACAGTTTTCATCAAGTTGCAACATTGGAATACAGAAATAAACACTTTTCCAAAAACAAGCTGTAAATCATGTTGAAAAACAGAAAAAACACTTTTCAAAAAACAAGCTCTAAATCATGTTGAAATACAGAAATAAGCACTTTTCAAAAACAAGCTCCAGATCAAGTTGAAATACAGAAATAAACACTTTTCCAAAAACAAGCTCTAAATCATGTTGAAAAACAGAAATAAACACTTTTCAAAAACAAGCTCCAAATCATGTTGAAATACAGAAATAAGCACTTTTCAAAAACAAGCTCCAAATCATGTTGAAATACAGAAATAAACACTTTTCCATAAACAAGTCTCTAAATCATGTTTGATGCACTCTGTAAGTTAATTTTATTTCAGTACTGTTTAATCAGGATGATAGGAAAACTGTGGACAGTTTTCAGCAAGTTGCAACATTGGAATACAGAAATAAACACTTTTCCAAAAACAAGCTCTAAATCATGATGAAAAACAGAAATAAACACTTAACAAAAACAAGCTCCAAATCATGTTTGATGCACTCTAAGTTAATTTTATTTCAGTACTGTTTAATCAGGATGATAGGAACACTGTTGACAGTTTTCAGCAAGTTGCAACATTGGAATACAGAAATAAACACTTTTCCAAAAACAAGCTCTAAATCATGTTGAAAAACAGAAATAAACACTTTTCAATAACAAGCTCCAAATCATGTTGAAATACAGAAATAAGCACTTTTCAAAAACAAGCTCCAAATCATGTTGAAATACAGAAATAAACACTTTTCCATAAACAATCTCTAAATCATGTTTGATGCACCCTTTAAGTTAATTTTATTTCAGTACTGTTTAATCAGGATGATAGGAACACTGTGGACAGTTTTCAGCAAGTTGCAACATTGGAATACAGAAATAAACACTTTTCCAAAAACAAGCTCTAAATCATGTTGAAAAACAGAAATAAACACTTTGCAAAAACAAGCTCCAAATCATGTTGAAATACAGAAATAAGCACTTTTCAAAAACAAGCTCCAAATCATGTTGAAATACAGAAATAAACACTTTTCCATAAACAATCTCTAAATCATGTTTGATGCACTCTGCAAGTTAATTTTATTTCAGTACTGTTTAATCAGGATGATAGGAACACTGTGGACAGTTTTCAGCAAGTTGCAACATTGGAATACAGAAATAAACACTTTTCCAAAAACAAGCTCTAAATCATGTTGAAAAACAGAAATAAGCAATTTTCAAAAACAAGCTCCAGATCAAGTTGAAATACAGAAATAAACACTTTTCCAAAACAAGCTCCAAATCATGTTGAAAAACAGAAATAAGCACTTTTCAAAAACAAGCTCCAAATCATGTTGAAATACAGAAATAAATACTTTTCCATAAACAAGCTCTAAATCATGTTTGATGCACTCTAAGTTAATTTTATTTCAGTACTGTTTAATCAGGATGATAGGAACACTGTGGACAGTTTTCATCAAGTTGCAACATTGGAATACAGAAATAAACACTTTTCCAAAAACAAGCTCTAAATCATGTTGAAAAACAGAAAAAACACTTTTCAAAAACAAGCTCCAAATCATGTTGAAATACAGAAATAAGCACTTTTCAAAAACAAGCTCCAAATCATGTTGAAATACAGAAATAAACACTTTTCCATAAACAAGCTCTAAATCATGTTTGATGCACTCTTTAAGTTAATTTTATTTCAGTACTGTTTAATCAGGATGATAGGAACACTGTGGACAGTTTTCATCAAGTTGCAACATTGGAATACAGAAATAAACACTTTTCCAAAAACAAGCTGTAAATCATGTTGAAAAACAGAAAAAACACTTTTCCAAAAACAAGCTCTAAATCATGTTGAAATACAGAAATAAGCACTTTTCAAAAACAAGCTCCAGATCAAGTTGAAATACAGAAATAAACACTTTTCCAAAAACAAGCTCTAAATCATGTTGAAAAACAGAAATAAACACTTTTCAAAAACAAGCTCCAAATCATGTTGAAATACAGAAATAAGCACTTTTCAAAAACAAGCTCCAAATCATGTTGAAATACAGAAATAAACACTTTTCCATAAACAATCTCTAAATCATGTTTGATGCACTCTGTAAGTTAATTTTATTTCAGTACTGTTTAATCAGGATGATAGGAAAACTGTGGACAGTTTTCAGCAAGTTGCAACATTGGAATACAGAAATAAACACTTTTCCAAAAACAAGCTCTAAATCATGATGAAAAACAGAAATAAACACTTAACAAAAACAAGCTCCAAATCATGTTTGATGCACTCTAAGTTAATTTTATTTCAGTACTGTTTAATCAGGATGATAGGAACACTGTTGACAGTTTTCAGCAAGTTGCAACATTGGAATACAGAAATAAACACTTTTCCAAAAACAAGCTCTAAATCATGTTGAAAAACAGAAATAAACACTTTTCAATAACAAGCTCCAAATCATGTTGAAATACAGAAATAAGCACTTTTCAAAAACAAGCTCCAAATCATGTTGAAATACAGAAATAAACACTTTTCCATAAACAATCTCTAAATCATGTTTGATGCACCCTTTAAGTTAATTTTATTTCAGTACTGTTTAATCAGGATGATAGGAACACTGTGGACAGTTTTCAGCAAGTTGCAACATTGGAATACAGAAATAAACACTTTTCCAAAAACAAGCTCTAAATCATGTTGAAAAACAGAAATAAACACTTTGCAAAAACAAGCTCCAAATCATGTTGAAATACAGAAATAAGCACTTTTCAAAAACAAGCTCCAAATCATGTTGAAATACAGAAATAAACACTTTTCCATAAACAATCTCTAAATCATGTTTGATGCACTCTGCAAGTTAATTTTATTTCAGTACTGTTTAATCAGGATGATAGGAACACTGTGGACAGTTTTCAGCAAGTTGCAACATTGGAATACAGAAATAAACACTTTTCCAAAAACAAGCTGTAAATCATGTTGAAAAACAGAAATAAGCAATTTTCAAAAACAAGCTCCAGATCAAGTTGAAATACAGAAATAAACACTTTTCCAAAACAAGCTCCAAATCATGTTGAAAAACAGAAATAAGCACTTTTCAAAAACAAGCTCCAAATCATGTTGAAATACAGAAATAAATACTTTTCCATAAACAAGCTCTAAATCATGTTTGATGCACTCTAAGTTAATTTTATTTCAGTACTGTTTAATCAGGATGATAGGAACACTGTGGACAGTTTTCATCAAGTTGCAACATTGGAATACAGAAATAAACACTTTTCCAAAAACAAGCTCTAAATCATGTTGAAAAACAGAAAAAACACTTTTCAAAAACAAGCTCCAAATCATGTTGAAATACAGAAATAAGCACTTTTCAAAAACAAGCTCCAAATCATGTTGAAATACAGAAATAAACACTTTTCCATAAACAAGCTCTAAATCATGTTTGATGCACTCTTTAAGTTAATTTTATTTCAGTACTGTTTAATCAGGATGATAGGAACACTGTGGACAGTTTTCATCAAGTTGCAACATTGGAATACAGAAATAAACACTTTTCCAAAAACAAGCTGTAAATCATGTTGAAAAACAGAAAAAACACTTTTCCAAAAACAAGCTCTAAATCATGTTGAAATACAGAAATAAGCACTTTTCAAAAACAAGCTCCAGATCAAGTTGAAATACAGAAATAAACACTTTTCCAAAACAAGCTCCAAATCAAGTTGAAAAACAGAAATAAGCACTTTTCAAAAACAAGCTCCAAATCATGTTGAAATACAGAAATAAACACTTTTCCATAAACAAGCTCTAAATCATGTTTGATGCACTCTAAGTTAATTTTATTTCAGTACTGTTTAATCAGGATGATAGGAACACTGTGGACAGTTTTCAGCAAGTTGCAACATTGGAATACAGAAATAAACACTTTTCCAAAAACAAGCTCTAAATCATGTTGAAAAACAGAAATAAACACTTTTCAAAAACAAGCTCCAAATCATGTTGAAATACAGAAATAAGCACTTTTCAAAAACAAGCTCCAAATCATGTTGAAATACAGAAATAAACACTTTTCCAAAAACAAGTTCTAAATCATGTTGAAAAACAGAAATAAACACTTAACAAAAACAAGCTCCAAATCATGTTGAAATACAGAAATAAACACTTTTCCATAAACAAGTTCTAAATCATGTTTGATGCACTCTTTAAGTTAATTTTATTTCAGTACTGTTTAATCAGGATGATAGGAACACTGTGGACAGTTTTCAGCAAGTTGCAACATTGGAATACAGAAATAAACACTTTTCCAAAAACAAGCTCTAAATCATGTTGAAAAACAGAAAAAACACTTTTCCAAAAACAAGCTCTAAATCATGTTGAAATACAGAAATAAGCACTTTTCAAAAACAAGCTCCAGATCAAGTTGAAATACAGAAATAAACACTTTTCCAAAACAAGCTCCAAATCATGTTGAAAAACAGAAATAAGCACTTTTCAAAAACAAGCTCCAAATCATGTTGAAATACAGAAATAAACACTTTTCCATAAACAAGCTCTAAATCATGTTTGATGCACTCTTTAAGTTAATTTTATTTCAGTACTGTTTAATCAGGATGATAGGAACACTGTGGACAGTTTTCATCAAGTTGCAACATTGGAATACAGAAATAAACACTTTTCCAAAAACAAGCTCTAAATCATGTTGAAAAACAGAAAAAACACTTTTCAAAAACAAGCTCCAAATCATGTTGAAATACAGAAATAAACACTTTTCCATAAACAAGCTCTAAATCATGTTTGATGCACTCTTTAAGTTAATTTTATTTCAGTACTGTTTAATCAGGATGATAGGAACACTGTGGACAGTTTTCAGCAAGTTGCAACATTGGAATACAGAAATAAACACTTTTCCAAAAACAAGCTCTAAATCATGTTGAAAAACAGAAATAAACACTTTTCAAAAACAAGCTCCAAATCATGTTGAAATACAGAAATAAACACTTTTCCATAAACAAGCTCTAAATCATGTTTGATGCACTCTTTAAGTTAATTTTATTTCAGTACTGTTTAATCAGGATGATAGGAACACTGTGGACAGTTTTCAGCAAGTTGCAACATTGGAATACAGAAATAAACACTTTTCCAAAAACAAGCTCTAAATCATGTTGAAAAACAGAAATAAACACTTTTCAAAAACAAGCTCCAAATCATGTTGAAATACAGAAATAAGCACTTTTCAAAAACAAGCTCCAAATCATGTTGAAATACAGAAATAAACACTTTTCCATAAACAATCTCTAAATCATGTTTGATGCACTCTGTAAGTTAATTTTATTTCAGTACTGTTTAATCAGGATGATAGGAAAACTGTGGACAGTTTTCAGCAAGTTGCAACATTGGAATACAGAAATAAACACTTTTCCAAAAACAAGCTCTAAATCATGATGAAAAACAGAAATAAACACTTAACAAAAACAAGCTCCAAATCATGTTTGATGCACTCTAAGTTAATTTTATTTCAGTACTGTTTAATCAGGATGATAGGAACACTGTTGACAGTTTTCAGCAAGTTGCAACATTGGAATACAGAAATAAACACTTTTCCAAAAACAAGCTCTAAATCATGTTGAAAAACAGAAATAAACACTTTTCAATAACAAGCTCCAAATCATGTTGAAATACAGAAATAAGCACTTTTCAAAAACAAGCTCCAAATCATGTTGAAATACAGAAATAAACACTTTTCCATAAACAATCTCTAAATCATGTTTGATGCACCCTTTAAGTTAATTTTATTTCAGTACTGTTTAATCAGGATGATAGGAACACTGTGGACAGTTTTCAGCAAGTTGCAACATTGGAATACAGAAATAAACACTTTTCCAAAAACAAGCTCTAAATCATGTTGAAAAACAGAAATAAACACTTTGCAAAAACAAGCTCCAAATCATGTTGAAATACAGAAATAAGCACTTTTCAAAAACAAGCTCCAAATCATGTTGAAATACAGAAATAAACACTTTTCCATAAACAATCTCTAAATCATGTTTGATGCACTCTGCAAGTTAATTTTATTTCAGTACTGTTTAATCAGGATGATAGGAACACTGTGGACAGTTTTCATCAAGTTGCAACATTGGAATACAGAAATAAACACTTTTCCAAAAACAAGCTCTAAATCATGTTGAAAAACAGAAAAAACACTTTTCAAAAACAAGCTCCAAATCATGTTGAAATACAGAAATAAGCACTTTTCAAAAACAAGCTCCAAATCATGTTGAAATACAGAAATAAACACTTTTCCATAAACAATCTCTAAATCATGTTTGATGCACCCTTTAAGTTAATTTTATTTCAGTACTGTTTAATCAGGATGATAGGAACACTGTGGACAGTTTTCAGCAAGTTGCAACATTGGAATACAGAAATAAACACTTTTCCAAAAACAAGCTCTAAATCATGTTGAAAAACAGAAATAAACACTTTGCAAAAACAAGCTCCAAATCATGTTGAAATACAGAAATAAGCACTTTTCAAAAACAAGCTCCAAATCATGTTGAAATACAGAAATAAACACTTTTCCATAAACAATCTCTAAATCATGTTTGATGCACTCTGCAAGTTAATTTTATTTCAGTACTGTTTAATCAGGATGATAGGAACACTGTGGACAGCTTTCATCAAGTTGCAACATTGGAATACAGAAATAAACACTTTTCCAAAAACAAGCTCTAAATCATGTTGAAAAACAGAAAAAACACTTTTCAAAAACAAGCTCCAAATCATGTTGAAATACAGAAATAAGCACTTTTCAAAAACAAGCTCCAAATCATGTTGAAATACAGAAATAAACACTTTTCCATAAACAAGCTCTAAATCATGTTTGATGCACTCTTTAAGTTAATTTTATTTCAGTACTGTTTAATCAGGATGATAGGAACACTGTGGACAGTTTTCATCAAGTTGCAACATTGGAATACAGAAATAAACACTTTTCCAAAAACAAGCTGTAAATCATGTTGAAAAACAGAAAAAACACTTTTCCAAAAACAAGCTCTAAATCATGTTGAAATACAGAAATAAGCACTTTTCAAAAACAAGCTCCAGATCAAGTTGAAATACAGAAATAAACACTTTTCCAAAACAAGCTCCAAATCATGTTGAAAAACAGAAATAAGCACTTTTCAAAAACAAGCTCCAAATCATGTTGAAATACAGAAATAAACACTTTTCCATAAACAAGCTCTAAATCATGTTTGATTCACTCTAAGTTAATTTTATTTCAGTACTGTTTAATCAGGATGATAGGAACACTGTGGACAGTTTTCAGCAAGTTGCAACATTGGAATACAGAAATAAACACTTTTCCAAAAACAAGCTCTAAATCATGTTGAAAAACAGAAATAAACACTTTTCAAAAACAAGCTCCAAATCATGTTGAAATACAGAAATAAGCACTTTTCAAAAACAAGCTCCAAATCATGTTGAAATACAGAAATAAACACTTTTCCATAAACAATCTCTAAATCATGTTTGATGCACTCTAAGTTAATTTTATTTCAGTACTGTTTAATCAGGATGATAGGAAAACTGTGGACAGTTTTCAGCAAGTTGCAACATTGGAATACAGAAATAAACACTTTTCCAAAAACAAGCTCTAAATCATGATGAAAAACAGAAATAAACACTTAACAAAAACAAGCTCCAAATCATGTTTGATGCACTCTAAGTTAATTTTATTTCAGTACTGTTTAATCAGGATGATAGGAACACTGTGGACAGTTTTCAGCAAGTTGCAACATTGGAATACAGAAATAAACACTTTTCCAAAAACAAGCTCTAAATCATGTTGAAAAACAGAAATAAACACTTTTCAATAACAAGCTCCAAATCATGTTGAAATACAGAAATAAGCACTTTTCAAAAACAAGCTCCAAATCATGTTGAAATACAGAAATAAACACTTTTCCATAAACAATCTCTAAATCATGTTTGATGCACCCTTTAAGTTAATTTTATTTCAGTACTGTTTAATCAGGATGATAGGAACACTGTGGACAGATTTCAGCAAGTTGCAACATTGGAATACAGAAATAAACACTTTTCCAAAAACAAGCTCTAAATCATGTTGAAAAACAGAAATAAACACTTTGCAAAAACAAGCTCCAAATCATGTTGAAATACAGAAATAAGCACTTTTCAAAAACAAGCTCCAAATCATGTTGAAATACAGAAATAAACACTTTTCCATAAACAATCTCTAAATCATGTTTGATGCACTCTTTAAGTTAATTTTATTTCAGAACTGTTTAATCAGGATAATAGGAACACTGTGGACAGTTTTCAGCAAGTTGCAACATTGGAATACAGAAATAAACACTTTTCCAAAAACAAGCTCTAAATCATGTTGAAAAACAGAAATAAACACTTTTCAAAAACAAGCTCCAAATCATGTTGAAATACAGAAATAAGCACTTTTCAAAAACAAGCTCCAAATCATGTTGAAATACAGAAATAAACACTTTTCCATAAACAATCTCTAAATCATGTTTGATGCACTCTTTAAGTTAATTTTATTTCAGCACTGTTTAATCAGGATGATAGGAACACTGTGGACAATTTTCAGCAAGTTGCAACATTGGAATACAGAAATAAACACTTTTCCAAAAACAAGCTCTAAATCATGTTGAAAAACAGAAATAAACACTTAACAAAAACAAGCTCCAAATCATGTTGAAATACAGAAATAAACACTTTTCCATAAACAAGTTCTAAATCATGTTTGATGCACTCTGTAAGTTAATTTTATTTCAGTACTGTTTAATCAGGATGATAGGAACACTGTGGACAGTTTTCAGCAAGTTGCAACATTGGAATACAGAAATAAACACTTTTCCAAAAACAAGCTCTAAATCATGTTGAAAAACAGAAATAAAAACTTAACAAAAACAAGCTCCAAATCATGTTTGATGCACTCTAAGTTAATTTTATTTCAGTACTGTTTAATCAGGATGATAGGAACACTGTGGACAGTTTTCAGCAAGTTGCAACATTGGAATACAGAAATAAACACTTTTCCAAAAACAAGCTCTAAATCATGTTGAAAAACAGAAATAAACACTTTTCAATAACAAGCTCCAAATCATGTTGAAATACAGAAATAAGCACTTTTCAAAAACAAGCTCCAAATCATGTTGAAATACAGAAATAAACACTTTTCCATAAACAATCTCTAAATCATGTTTGATGCACCCTTTAAGTTAATTTTATTTCAGTACTGTTTAATCAGGATGATAGGAACACTGTGGACAGTTTTCAGCAAGTTGCAACATTGGAATACAGAAATAAACACTTTTCCAAAAACAAGCTCTAAATCATGTTGAAAAACAGAAATAAACACGTTGCAAAAACAAGCTCCAAATCATGTTGAAATACAGAAATAAGCACTTTTCAAAAACAAGCTCCAAATCATGTTGAAATACAGAAATAAACACTTTTCCAAAAACAAGCTCTAAATCATGTTGAAATACAGAAATAAGCACTTTTCAAAAACAAGCTCCAAATCATGTTGAAATACAGAAATAAACACTTTTCCATAAACAATCTCTAAATCATGTTTGATGCACTCTTTAAGTTAATTTTATTTCAGTACTGTTTAATCAGGATGATAGGAATACTGTGGACAGTTTTCAGCAAGTTGCAACATTGGAATACAGAAATAAACACTTTTCCAAAAACAAGCTCTAAATCATGTTGAAAAACAGAAATAAACACTTTTCCATAAACAAGCTCTAAATCATGTTTGATGCTCTCTGTAAGTTAATTTTATTTCAGTACTGTTTAATCAGGATGATAGGAACACTGTGGACAGTTTTCAGCAAGTTGCAACATTGAAATACAGAAATAAACACTTTTCCAAAAACAAGCTCTAAATCATGTTGAAATACAGAAAAAACACTTTTTAAAAACAAGCTCCAAATCATGTTAAAATACAGAAATAAGCACTTTTCAAAAACAAGCTCCAGTTCATGTTGAAATACAGAAATAAACACTTTTCCATAAACAAGCTCTAAATCATGTTTGACGCACTCTGTAAGTTAATTTTATTTCAGGACTGTTTAATCAGGATGATAGGAACACTGTGGACAGTTTTCATCAAGTTGCAACATTGGAATACAGAAATAAACACTTTTCCAAAAACAAGCTCTAAATCATGTTGAAAAACAGAAATAAGCAATTTTCAAAAACAAGCTCCAGATCAAGTTGACATACAGAAATAAACACTTTTCCAAAACAAGCTCCAAATCATGTTGAAAAACAGAAATAAGCAATTTTCAAAAACAAGCTCCAAATCATGTTGAAATACAGACATAAACACTTTTCCATAAACAAGCTCTAAATCATGTTTGATGCACTCTAAGTTAATTTTATTTCAGTACTGTTTAATCAGGATGATAGGAACACTGTGGACAGTTTTCAGCAAGTTGCAACATTGGAATACAGAAATAAACACTTTTCCAAAAACAAGCTCTAAATCATGTTGAAAAACAGAAATAAACACTTTTCAAAAACAAGCTCCAAATCATGTTGAAATACAGAAATAAGCACTTTTCAAAAACAAGCTCCAAATCATGTTGAAATACAGAAATAAACACTTTTCCATAAACAAGCTCTAAATCATGTTTGATGCACTCTTTAAGTTAATTTTATTTCAGTACTGTTTAATCAGGATGATAGGAACACTGTGGACAGTTTTCAGCAAGTTGCAACATTGAAATACAGAAATAAACACTTTTCCAAAAACAAGCTCTAAATCATGTTGAAATACAGAAAAAACACTTTTCAAAAACAAGCTCCAAATCATGTTAAAATACAGAAATAAGCACTTTTCAAAAACAAGCTCCAATTCATGTTGAAATACAGAAATAAACACTTTTCCATAAACAAGCTCTAAATCATGTTTGATGCACTGTAAGTTAATTTTATTTCAGTACTGTTTAATCAGGATGATAGGAACACTGTGGACAGTTTTCATCAAGTTGCAACATTGGAATACAGAAATAAACACTTTTCCAAAAACAAGCTCTAAATCATGTTGAAAAACAGAAAAAACACTCTTCAAAAACAAGCTCCAAATCATGTTGAAATACAGAAATAAACACTTTTCCATAAACAAGCTCTAAATCATGTTTGATGCACTCTGTAAGTTAATTTTATTTCAGTACTGTTTAATCAGGATTTAATCAGGAACACTGTGGACAGTTTTCATCAAGTTGCAACATTGGAATACAGAAATAAAAACTTTTCCAAAAACAAGCTCTAAATCATGTTGAAAAACAGAAATAAGCAATTTTCAAAAACAAGCTCCAGATCAAGTTGAAATACAGAAATAAACACTTTTCCAAAACAAGCTCCAAATCATGTTGAAAAACAGAAATAAGCAATTTTCAAAAACAAGCTCCAAATCATGTTGAAATACAGAAATAAACACTTTTCCATAAACAAGCTCTAAATCATGTTTGATGCACTCTAAGTTAATTTTATTTCAGTACTGTTTAATCAGGATGATAGGAACACTGTGGACAGTTTTCAGCAAGTTGCAACATTAGAATACAGAAATAAACACTTTTCCAAAAACAAGCTCTAAATCATGTTGAAAAACAGAAATAAACACTTAACAAAAACAAGCTCCAAATCATGTTTGATGCACTCTAAGTTAATTTTATTTCAGTACTGTTTAATCAGGATGATAGGAACACTGTGGACAGTTTTCAGCAAGTTGCAACATTGAAATACAGAAATAAACACTTTTCCAAAAACAAGCTCTAAATCAGGGGTGTCAAACTCATTCCACGGAGGGCCTTGTGTCTGCAGGTTTTTGGTTTTTCCTTTCAATAAAGCCCTAGACAACCAGGTGTGGGGAGTTCCTAACTAATTAGTGATGTTAATTCATCAATCAAGTACAAGGGAGGAGCGAAAACCTGCAGACACTCGGCCCTCCGTGGAATGAGTTTGACACCTGTGCTCTAAATCATGTTGAAAAACAGAAATAAACACTTTTCAAAAACAAGCTCCAAATCATGTTGAAATACAGAAATAAACACTTTTCCATAAACAATCTCTAAATCATGTTTGATGCACTCTTTGTGTTAATTTTATTTCAGTACTGTTTAATCAGGATGATAGGAATACTGTGGACAGTTTTCAGCAAGTTGCAACATTGGAATACAGAAATAAACACTTTTCCAAAAACAAGCTCTAAATCATGTTGAAAAACAGAAATAAACACTTTTCCATAAACAAGCTCTAAATCATGTTTGATGCTCTCTGTAAGTTAATTTTATTTCAGTACTGTTTAATCAGGATGATAGGAACACTGTGGACAGTTTTCAGCAAGTTGCAACATTGGAATACAGAAATAAACACTTTTCCAAAAACAAGCTCTAAATCATGTTGAAAAACAGAAATAAACACTTAACAAAAACAAGCTCCAAATCATGTTTGATGCACTCTAAGTTAATTTTATTTCAGTACTGTTTAATCAGGATGATAGGAACACTGTGGACAGTTTTCAGCAAGTTGCAACATTGGAATACAGAAATAAACACTTTTCCAAAAACAAGCTCTAAATCATGTTGAAAAACAGAAATAAACACTTTGCAAAAACAAGCTCCAAATCATGTTGAAATACAGAAATAAACACTTTTCCATAAACAATCTCCAAATCATGTTTGATGCACTCTTTAAGTTAATTTTATTTCAGTACTGTTTAATCAGGATGATAGGAATACTGTGGACAGTTTTCAGCAAGTTGCAACATTGGAATACAGAAATAAACACTTTTCCAAAAACAAGCTCTAAATCATGTTGAAATACAGAAAAAACACTTTTCAAAAACAAGCTCCAAATCATGTTAAAATACAGAAATAAGCACTTTTCAAAAACAAGCTCCAATTCATGTTGAAATACAGAAATAAACACTTTTCCATAAACAAGCTCTAAATCATGTTTGATGCACTGTAAGTCAATTTTATTTCAGTACTGTTTAATCAGGATGATAGGAACACTGTGGACAGTTTTCATCAAGTTGCAACATTGGAATACAGAAATAAACACTTTTCCAAAAACAAGATCTAAATCATGTTGAAAAACAGAAATAAACACTTAACAAAAACAAGCTCCAAATCATGTTGAAATACAGAAATAAACACTTTTCCATAAACAAGTTCTAAATCATGTTTGATGCACTCTGTAAGTTAATTTTATTTCAGTACTGTTTAATCAGGATGATAGGAACACTGTGGACAGTTTTCATCAAGTTGCAACATTTGAATACAGAAATAAACACTTTTCCAAAAACAAGCCTCTAAATCATGTTGTAATACAGAAAAAACACTTTTCAAAAACAAGCTCCAAATCATGTTGAAATACAGAAAAAAAACTTTTCAAAAACAATCTCCAAATCATGTCAAAATACAGAAATAAGCACTTTTCAAAAACAAGCTCCGAATCATGTTGAAATACAGAAATAAACACTTTTCCATAAACAAGCTCTAAATCATGTTGAAAAACAGAAATAAGCACTTTTCAAAAACAAGCTCCAAATCAAGTTGAAATACAGAAATAAACACTTTTCCAAAACAAGCTCCAAATCATGTTGAAAAACAGAAATAAGCACTTTCAAAAACAAGCTCCAAATCATGTTGAAATACAGAAATAAGCACTTTTCAAAAACAAGCTCCAAATCATGTTGAAATACAGAAATAAACACTTTTCCAAAAACAAGCTCTAAATCATGTTTGATGCACTCTGTAAGTTAATTTTATTTCAGTACTGTTTAATCAGGATGATAGGAACACTGTGGACAGTTTTCATCAAGTTGCAACATTGGAATACAGAAATAAACACTTTTCCAAAAACAAGATCTAAATCATGTTGAAAAACAGAAATAAACACTTAACAAAAACAAGCTCCAAATCATGTTGAAATACAGAAATAAACACTTTTCCATAAACAAGTTCTAAATCATGTTTGATGCACTCTGTAAGTTAATTTTATTTCAGTACTGTTTAATCAGGATGATAGGAACACTGTGGACAGTTTTCATCAAGTTGCAACATTTGAATACAGAAATAAACACTTTTCCAAAAACAAGCTCTAAATCATGTTGAAAAACAGAAATAAACACTTTTCAAAAACAAGCTCCAAATCATGTTGAAAAACAGAAACAAGCACTTTTCAAAAACAAGCTCCAAATCAAGTTGAAATACAGAAATAAACACTTTTCCAAAACAAGCTCCAAATCATGTTGAAAAACAGAAATAAGCACTTTTCAAAAACAAGCTCCAAATCATGTTGAAATACAGAAATAAGCACTTTTCAAAAACAAGCTCCAAATCATGTTGAAATACAGAAATAAACACTTTTCCATAAACAATCTCTAAATCATGTTTGATGCACTCTTTAAGTTAATTTTATTTCAGTACTGTTTAATCAGGATGATAGGAACACTGTGGACAGTTTTCAGCAAGTTGCAACATTGGAATACAGAAATAAACACTTTTCCAAAAACAAGCTCTAAATCATGTTGAAATACAGAAAAAACACTTTTCAAAAACAAGCTCCAAATCATGTTAAAATACAGAAATAAGCACTTTTCAAAAACAAGCTCCAATTCATGTTGAAATACAGAAATAAACACTTTTCCATAAACAAGCTCTAAATCATGTTTGATGCACTGTAAGTCAATTTTATTTCAGTACTGTTTAATCAGGATGATAGGAACACTGTGGACAGTTTTCATCAAGTTGCAACATTGGAATACAGAAATAAACACTTTTCCAAAAACAAGATCTAAATCATGTTGAAAAACAGAAATAAACACTTAACAAAAACAAGCTCCAAATCATGTTGAAATACAGAAATAAACACTTTTCCATAAACAAGTTCTAAATCATGTTTGATGCACTCTGTAAGTTAATTTTATTTCAGTACTGTTTAATCAGGATGATAGGAACACTGTGGACAGTTTTCATCAAGTTGCAACATTTGAATACAGAAATAAACACTTTTCCAAAAACAAGCCTCTAAATCATGTTGTAATACAGAAAAAACACTTTTCAAAAACAAGCTCCAAATCATGTTGAAATACAGAAAAAAAACTTTTCAAAAACAATCTCCAAATCATGTCAAAATACAGAAATAAGCACTTTTCAAAAACAAGCTCCGAATCATGTTGAAATACAGAAATAAACACTTTTCCATAAACAAGCTCTAAATCATGTTGAAAAACAGAAATAAGCACTTTTCAAAAACAAGCTCCAAATCAAGTTGAAATACAGAAATAAACACTTTTCCAAAACAAGCTCCAAATCATGTTGAAAAACAGAAATAAGCACTTTCAAAAACAAGCTCCAAATCATGTTGAAATACAGAAATAAGCACTTTTCAAAAACAAGCTCCAAATCATGTTGAAATACAGAAATAAACACTTTTCCAAAAACAAGCTCTAAATCATGTTTGATGCACTCTGTAAGTTAATTTTATTTCAGTACTGTTTAATCAGGATGATAGGAACACTGTGGACAGTTTTCATCAAGTTGCAACATTGGAATACAGAAATAAACACTTTTCCAAAAACAAGATCTAAATCATGTTGAAAAACAGAAATAAACACTTAACAAAAACAAGCTCCAAATCATGTTGAAATACAGAAATAAACACTTTTCCATAAACAAGTTCTAAATCATGTTTGATGCACTCTGTAAGTTAATTTTATTTCAGTACTGTTTAATCAGGATGATAGGAACACTGTGGACAGTTTTCATCAAGTTGCAACATTTGAATACAGAAATAAACACTTTTCCAAAAACAAGCTCTAAATCATGTTGAAAAACAGAAATAAACACTTTTCAAAAACAAGCTCCAAATCATGTTGAAAAACAGAAACAAGCACTTTTCAAAAACAAGCTCCAAATCAAGTTGAAATACAGAAATAAACACTTTTCCAAAACAAGCTCCAAATCATGTTGAAAAACAGAAATAAGCACTTTTCAAAAACAAGCTCCAAATCATGTTGAAATACAGAAATAAGCACTTTTCAAAAACAAGCTCCAAATCATGTTGAAATACAGAAATAAACACTTTTCCATAAACAATCTCTAAATCATGTTTGATGCACTCTTTAAGTTAATTTTATTTCAGTACTGTTTAATCAGGATGATAGGAACACTGTGGACAGTTTTCAGCAAGTTGCAACATTGGAATACAGAAATAAACACTTTTCCAAAAACAAGCTCTAAATCATGTTGAAAAACAGAAATAAAAACTGAACAAAAACAAGCTCCAAATCATGTTGAAATACAGAAATAAACACTTTTCCATAAACAAGTTCTAAATCATGTTTGATGCACTCTGTAAGTTAATTTTATTTCAGTACTGTTTAATCAGGATGATAGGAACACTGTGGACAGTTTTCAGCAAGTTGCAACATTGAAATACAGAAATAAACACTTTTCCATAAACAAGTTCTAAATCATGTTTGATGCACTCTGTAAGTTAATTTTATTTCAGTACTGTTTAATCAGGATGATAGGAACACTGTGGACAGTTTTCATCAAGTTGCAACATTTGAATACAGAAATAAACACTTTTCCAAAAACAAGCCTCTAAATCATGTTGTAATACAGAAAAAACACTTTTCAAAAACAAGCTCCAAATCATGTTGAAATACAGAAAAAAAACTTTTCAAAAACAATCTCCAAATCATGTCAAAATACAGAAATAAGCACTTTTCAAAAACAAGCTCCGAATCATGTTGAAATACAGAAATAAACACTTTTCCATAAACAAGCTCTAAATCATGTTTGATGAACTCTGTAAGTTCATTTTATTTCAGTACTGTTTAATCAGGATGATAGGAACACTGTTTACAGTTTTCAGCAAGTTGCAACATTGGAATACAGAAATAAACACTTTTCCAAAAACAAGCTCTAAATCATGTTGAAAAACAGAAATAAACACTTTTCAAAAACAAGCTCCAAATCATGTTGAAAAACAGAAACAAGCACTTTTCAAAAACAAGCTCCAAATCAAGTTTAAATACAGAAATAAACACTTTTCCAAAACAAGCTCCAAATCATGTTGAAAAACAGAAATAAGCACTTTTCAAAAACAAGCTCCAAATCATGTTGAAATACAGAAATAAGCACTTTTCAAAAACAAGCTCCAAATCATGTTGAAATACAGAAATAAACACTTTTCCATAAACAATCTCTAAATCATGTTTGATGGACTCTTTAAGTTAATTTTATTTCAGTACTGTTTAATCAGGATGATAGGAACACTGTGGACAGTTTTCAGCAAGTTGCAACATTGGAATACAGAAATAAACACTTTTCCAAAAACAAGCTCTAAATCATGTTGAAAACAGAAATAAAAACTGAACAAAAACAAGCTCCAAATCATGTTGAAATACAGAAATAAACACTTTTCCATAAACAAGTTCTAAATCATGTTTGATGCACTCTGTAAGTTAATTTTATTTCAGTACTGTTTAATCAGGATGATAGGAACACTGTGGACAGTTTTCAGCAAGTTGCAACATTGAAATACAGAAATAAACACTTTTCCATAAACAAGTTCTAAATCATGTTTGATGCACTCTGTAAGTTAATTTTATTTCAGTACTGTTTAATCAGGATGATAGGAACACTGTGGACAGTTTTCATCAAGTTGCAACATTTGAATACAGAAATAAACACTTTTCCAAAAACAAGCCTCTAAATCATGTTGTAATACAGAAAAAACACTTTTCAAAAACAAGCTCCAAATCATGTTGAAATACAGAAAAAAAACTTTTCAAAAACAATCTCCAAATCATGTCAAAATACAGAAATAAGCACTTTTCAAAAACAAGCTCCGAATCATGTTGAAATACAGAAATAAACACTTTTCCATAAACAAGCTCTAAATCATGTTTGATGAACTCTGTAAGTTCATTTTATTTCAGTACTGTTTAATCAGGATGATAGGAACACTGTGGACAGTTTTCAGCAAGTTGCAACATTGGAATACAGAAATAAACACTTTTCCAAAGACAAGCTCTAAATCATGTTGAAAAACAGAAATAAACACTTTTCAAAAACAAGCTCCAAATCATGTTGAAAAACAGAAATAAGCACTTTTCAAAAACAAGCTCCAAATCAAGTTGAAATACAGAAATAAACACTTTTCCAAAACAAGCTCCAAATCATGTTGAAAAACAGAAATAAGCACTTTTCAAAAACAAGCTCCAAATCATGTTGAAATACAGAAATAAGCACTTTTCAAAAACAAGCTCCAAATCATGTTGAAATACAGAAATAAACACTTTTCCATAAACAAGCTCTAAATCATGTTTGATGCACTCTTTAAGTTAATTTTATTTCAGTACTGTTTAATCAGGATGATAGGAACACTGTGGACAGTTTTCAGCAAGTTGCAACATTGGAATACAGAAATAAACACTTTTCCAAAAACAAGCTCTAAATCATGTTGAAAAACAGAAATAAAAACTGAACAAAAACAAGCTCCAAATCATGTTGAAATACAGAAATAAACACTTTTCCATAAACAATCTCCAATTCATGTTGAAATACAGAAATAAACACTTTTCCATAAACAAGCTCTAAATCATGTTTGATGCACTGTAAGTTAATTTTATTTCAGAACTGTTTAATCAGGATGATAGGAACACTGTGGACAGTTTTCATCAAGTTGCAACATTGGAATACAGAAATAAACACTTTTCCAAAAACAAGCTCTAAATCATGTTGAAAAACAGAAAAAACACTTTTCAAAAACAAGCTCCAAATCATGTTGAAATACAGAAATAAACACTTTTCCATAAACAAGCTCTAAATCATGTTTGATGCACTCTGTAAGTTAATTTTATTTCAGTACTGTTTAATCAGGATGATAGGAACACTGTGGACAGTTTTCATCAAGTTGCAACATTGGAATACAGAAATAAACACTTTTCCAAAAACAAGATCTAAATCATGTTGAAAAACAGAAATAAACACTTAACAAAAACAAGCTCCAAATCATGTTGAAATACAGAAATAAACACTTTTCCATAAACAAGTTCTAAATCATGTTTGATGCACTCTGTAAGTTAATTTTATTTCAGTACTGTTTAATCAGGATGATAGGAACACTGTGGACAGTTTTCATCAAGTTGCAACATTTGAATACAGAAATAAACACTTTTCCAAAAACAAGCCTCTAAATCATGTTGTAATACAGAAAAAACACTTTTCAAAAACAAGCTCCAAATCATGTTGAAATACAGAAAAAAAACTTTTCAAAAACAATCTCCAAATCATGTCAAAATACAGAAATAAGCACTTTTCAAAAACAAGCTCCGAATCATGTTGAAATACAGAAATAAACACTTTTCCATAAACAAGCTCTAAATCAAGTTTGATGAACTCTGTAAGTTCATTTTATTTCAGTACTGTTTAATCAGGATGATAGGAACACTGTGGACAGTTTTCAGCAAGTTGCAACATTGGAATACAGAAATAAACACTTTTCCAAAAACAAGCTCTAAATCATGTTGAAAAACAGAAATAAACACTTTTCAAAAACAAGCTCCAAATCAGGTTGAAATACAGAAATAAACACTTTTCCATAAACAAGCTCTAAATCATGTTTGATGCACTCTTTAAGTTAATTTTATTTCAGTACTGTTTAATCAGGATGATAGGAACACTGTGGACAGTTTTCAGCAAGTTGCAACATTGGAATACAGAAATAAACACTTTTCCAAAAACAAGCTCTAAATCATGTTGAAAAACAGAAATAAACACTTTTCAAAAACAAGCTCCAAATCATGTTTGATGAACTCTGTAAGTTCATTTTATTTCAGTACTGTTTAATCAGGATGATAGGAACACTGTGGACAGTTTTCAGCAAGTTGCAACATTGGAATACAGAAATAAACACTTTTCCAAAAACAAGCTCTAAATCATGTTGAAAAACAGAAATAAACACTTTTCAAAAACAAGCTCCAAATCATGTTGAAAAACAGAAATAAGCACTTTTCAAAAACAAGCTCCAAATCAAGTTGAAATACAGAAATAAACACTTTTCCAAAACAAGCTCCAAATCATGTTGAAAAACAGAAATAAGCACTTTCAAAAACAAGCTCCAAATCATGTTGAAATACAGAAATAAGCACTTTTCAAAAACAAGCTCCAAATCATGTTGAAATACAGAAATAAACACTTTTCCAAAAACAAGCTCTAAATCATGTTTGATGCACTCTGTAAGTTAATTTTATTTCAGTACTGTTTAATCAGGATGATAGGAACACTGTGGACAGTTTTCATCAAGTTGCAACATTGGAATACAGAAATAAACACTTTTCCAAAAACAAGATCTAAATCATGTTGAAAAACAGAAATAAACACTTAACAAAAACAAGCTCCAAATCATGTTGAAATACAGAAATAAACACTTTTCCATAAACAAGTTCTAAATCATGTTTGATGCACTCTGTAAGTTAATTTTATTTCAGTACTGTTTAATCAGGATGATAGGAACACTGTGGACAGTTTTCATCAAGTTGCAACATTTGAATACAGAAATAAACACTTTTCCAAAAACAAGCTCTAAATCATGTTGAAAAACAGAAATAAACACTTTTCAAAAACAAGCTCCAAATCATGTTGAAAAACAGAAACAAGCACTTTTCAAAAACAAGCTCCAAATCAAGTTGAAATACAGAAATAAACACTTTTCCAAAACAAGCTCCAAATCATGTTGAAAAACAGAAATAAGCACTTTTCAAAAACAAGCTCCAAATCATGTTGAAATACAGAAATAAGCACTTTTCAAAAACAAGCTCCAAATCATGTTGAAATACAGAAATAAACACTTTTCCATAAACAATCTCTAAATCATGTTTGATGCACTCTTTAAGTTAATTTTATTTCAGTACTGTTTAATCAGGATGATAGGAACACTGTGGACAGTTTTCAGCAAGTTGCAACATTCGAATACAGAAATAAACACTTTTCCAAAAACAAGCTCTAAATCATGTTGAAAAACAGAAATAAAAACTGAACAAAAACAAGCTCCAAATCATGTTGAAATACAGAAATAAACACTTTTCCATAAACAAGTTCTAAATCATGTTTGATGCACTCTGTAAGTTAATTTTATTTCAGTACTGTTTAATCAGGATGATAGGAACACTGTGGACAGTTTTCAGCAAGTTGCAACATTGAAATACAGAAATAAACACTTTTCCATAAACAAGTTCTAAATCATGTTTGATGCACTCTGTAAGTTAATTTTATTTCAGTACTGTTTAATCAGGATGATAGGAACACTGTGGACAGTTTTCATCAAGTTGCAACATTTGAATACAGAAATAAACACTTTTCCAAAAACAAGCCTCTAAATCATGTTGTAATACAGAAAAAACACTTTTCAAAAACAAGCTCCAAATCATGTTGAAATACAGAAAAAAAACTTTTCAAAAACAATCTCCAAATCATGTCAAAATACAGAAATAAGCACTTTTCAAAAACAAGCTCCGAATCATGTTGAAATACAGAAATAAACACTTTTCCATAAACAAGCTCTAAATCATGTTTGATGAACTCTGTAAGTTCATTTTATTTCAGTACTGTTTAATCAGGATGATAGGAACACTGTTTACAGTTTTCAGCAAGTTGCAACATTGGAATACAGAAATAAACACTTTTCCAAAAACAAGCTCTAAATCATGTTGAAAAACAGAAATAAACACTTTTCAAAAACAAGCTCCAAATCATGTTGAAAAACAGAAACAAGCACTTTTCAAAAACAAGCTCCAAATCAAGTTTAAATACAGAAATAAACACTTTTCCAAAACAAGCTCCAAATCATGTTGAAAAACAGAAATAAGCACTTTTCAAAAACAAGCTCCAAATCATGTTGAAATACAGAAATAAGCACTTTTCAAAAACAAGCTCCAAATCATGTTGAAATACAGAAATAAACACTTTTCCATAAACAATCTCTAAATCATGTTTGATGGACTCTTTAAGTTAATTTTATTTCAGTACTGTTTAATCAGGATGATAGGAACACTGTGGACAGTTTTCAGCAAGTTGCAACATTGGAATACAGAAATAAACACTTTTCCAAAAACAAGCTCTAAATCATGTTGAAAACAGAAATAAAAACTGAACAAAAACAAGCTCCAAATCATGTTGAAATACAGAAATAAACACTTTTCCATAAACAAGTTCTAAATCATGTTTGATGCACTCTGTAAGTTAATTTTATTTCAGTACTGTTTAATCAGGATGATAGGAACACTGTGGACAGTTTTCAGCAAGTTGCAACATTGAAATACAGAAATAAACACTTTTCCATAAACAAGTTCTAAATCATGTTTGATGCACTCTGTAAGTTAATTTTATTTCAGTACTGTTTAATCAGGATGATAGGAACACTGTGGACAGTTTTCATCAAGTTGCAACATTTGAATACAGAAATAAACACTTTTCCAAAAACAAGCCTCTAAATCATGTTGTAATACAGAAAAAACACTTTTCAAAAACAAGCTCCAAATCATGTTGAAATACAGAAAAAAAACTTTTCAAAAACAATCTCCAAATCATGTCAAAATACAGAAATAAGCACTTTTCAAAAACAAGCTCCGAATCATGTTGAAATACAGAAATAAACACTTTTCCATAAACAAGCTCTAAATCATGTTTGATGAACTCTGTAAGTTCATTTTATTTCAGTACTGTTTAATCAGGATGATAGGAACACTGTGGACAGTTTTCAGCAAGTTGCAACATTGGAATACAGAAATAAACACTTTTCCAAAAACAAGCTCTAAATCATGTTGAAAAACAGAAATAAACACTTTTCAAAAACAAGCTCCAAATCATGTTGAAAAACAGAAATAAGCACTTTTCAAAAACAAGCTCCAAATCAAGTTGAAATACAGAAATAAACACTTTTCCAAAACAAGCTCCAAATCATGTTGAAAAACAGAAATAAGCACTTTTCAAAAACAAGCTCCAAATCATGTTGAAATACAGAAATAAGCACTTTTCAAAAACAAGCTCCAAATCATGTTGAAATACAGAAATAAACACTTTTCCATAAACAAGCTCTAAATCATGTTTGATGCACTCTTTAAGTTAATTTTATTTCAGTACTGTTTAATCAGGATGATAGGAACACTGTGGACAGTTTTCAGCAAGTTGCAACATTGGAATACAGAAATAAACACTTTTCCAAAAACAAGCTCTAAATCATGTTGAAAAACAGAAATAAAAACTGAACAAAAACAAGCTCCAAATCATGTTGAAATACAGAAATAAACACTTTTCCATAAACAAGTTCTAAATCATGTTTGATGCACTCTTTAAGTTAATTTTATTTCAGTACTGTTTAATCAGGATGATAGGAACACTGTGGACAGTTTTCAGCAAGTTGCAACATTGGAATACAGAAATAAACACTTTTCCAAAAACAAGCTCTAAATCATGTTGAAAAACAGAAATAAACACTTTGCAAAAACAAGCTCCAAATCATGTTGAAATACAGAAATAAGCATTTTTCAAAAACAAGCTCCAAATCAAGTTGAAATACAGAAATAAACACTTTTCCATAAACAATCTCTAAATCATGTTTGATGCACTCTTTAAGTTAATTTTATTTCAGTACTGTTTAATCAGGATGATAGGAATACTGTGGACAGTTTTCAGCAAGTTGGAACATTGAAATACAGAAATAAACACTTTTCCAAAAACAAGCTCTAAATCATGTTGAAATACAGAAAAAACACTTTTCAAAAACAAGCTCCAAATCATGTTAAAATACAGAAATAAGCACTTTTCAAAAACAAGCTCCAATTCATGTTGAAATACAGAAATAAACACTTTTCCATAAACAAGCTCTAAATCATGTTTGATGCACTGTAAGTTAATTTTATTTCAGAACTGTTTAATCAGGATGATAGGAACACTGTGGACAGTTTTCATCAAGTTGCAACATTGGAATACAGAAATAAACACTTTTCCAAAAACAAGCTCTAAATCATGTTGAAAAACAGAAAAAACACTTTTCAAAAACAAGCTCCAAATCATGTTGAAATACAGAAATAAACACTTTTCCATAAACAAGCTCTAAATCATGTTTGATGCACTCTGTAAGTTAATTTTATTTCAGTACTGTTTAATCAGGATGATAGGAACACTGTGGACAGTTTTCATCAAGTTGCAACATTGGAATACAGAAATAAACACTTTTCCAAAAACAAGATCTAAATCATGTTGAAAAACAGAAATAAACACTTAACAAAAACAAGCTCCAAATCATGTTGAAATACAGAAATAAACACTTTTCCATAAACAAGTTCTAAATCATGTTTGATGCACTCTGTAAGTTAATTTTATTTCAGTACTGTTTAATCAGGATGATAGGAACACTGTGGACAGTTTTCATCAAGTTGCAACATTTGAATACAGAAATAAACACTTTTCCAAAAACAAGCCTCTAAATCATGTTGTAATACAGAAAAAACACTTTTCAAAAACAAGCTCCAAATCATGTTGAAATACAGAAAAAAAACTTTTCAAAAACAATCTCCAAATCATGTCAAAATACAGAAATAAGCACTTTTCAAAAACAAGCTCCGAATCATGTTGAAATACAGAAATAAACACTTTTCCATAAACAAGCTCTAAATCATGTTTGATGAACTCTGTAAGTTCATTTTATTTCAGTACTGTTTAATCAGGATGATAGGAACACTGTGGACAGTTTTCAGCAAGTTGCAACATTGGAATACAGAAATAAACACTTTTCCAAAAACAAGCTCTAAATCATGTTGAAAAACAGAAATAAACACTTTTCAAAAACAAGCTCCAAATCAGGTTGAAATACAGAAATAAACACTTTTCCATAAACAAGCTCTAAATCATGTTTGATGCACTCTTTAAGTTAATTTTATTTCAGTACTGTTTAATCAGGATGATAGGAACACTGTGGACAGTTTTCAGCAAGTTGCAACATTGGAATACAGAAATAAACACTTTTCCAAAAACAAGCTCTAAATCATGTTGAAAAACAGAAATAAACACTTTTCAAAAACAAGCTCCAAATCATGTTGAAAAACAGAAACAAGCACTTTTCAAAAACAAGCTCCAAATCAAGTTGAAATACAGAAATAAACACTTTTCCAAAACAAGCTCCAAATCATGTTGAAAAACAGAAATAAGCACTTTTCAAAAACAAGCTCCAAATCATGTTGAAATACAGAAATAAGCACTTTTCAAAAACAAGCTCCAAATCATGTTGAAATACAGAAATAAACACTTTTCCATAAACAATCCCTAAATCATGTTTGATGCACTCTTTAAGTTAATTTTATTTCAGTACTGTTTAATCAGGATGATAGGAACACTGTGGACAGTTTTCAGCAAGTTGCAACATTGGAATACAGAAATAAACACTTTTCCAAAAACAAGCTCTAAATCATGTTGAAAAACAGAAATAAAAACTGAACAAAAACAAGCTCCAAATCATCTTGAAATACAGAAATAAACACTTTTCCATAAACAAGTTCTAAATCATGTTTGATGCACTCTGTAAGTTAATTTTATTTCAGTACTGTTTAATCAGGATGATAGGAACACTGTGGACAGTTTTCAGCAAGTTGCAACAATGAAATACAGAAATAAACACTTTTCCATAAACAAGTTCTAAATCATGTTTGATGCACTCTGTAAGTTAATTTTATTTCAGTACTGTTTAATCAGGATGATAGGAACACTGTGGACAGTTTTCATCAAGTTGCAACATTTGAATACAGAAATAAACACTTTTCCAAAAACAAGCCTCTAAATCATGTTGTAATACAGAAAAAACACTTTTCAAAAACAAGCTCCAAATCATGTTGAAATACAGAAAAAAAACTTTTCAAAAACAATCTCCAAATCATGTCAAAATACAGAAATAAGCACTTTTCAAAAACAAGCTCCGAATCATGTTAAAATACAGAAATAAACACTTAACAAAAACAAGCTCCAAATCATGTTGAAATACAGAAATAAACACTTTTCCATAAACAAGCTCTAAATCATGTTTGATGAATTCTGTAAGTTCATTTTATTTCAGTACTGTTTAATCAGGATGATAGGAACACTGTGGACAGTTTTCAGCAAGTTGCAACATTGGAATACAGAAATAAACACTTTTCCAAAAACAAGCTCTAAATCATGTTGAAAAACAGAAATAAACACTTTTCAAAAACAAGCTCCAAATCATGTTGAAAAACAGAAATAACACTTTTCAAAAACAAGCTCCAAATCATGTTGAAATACAGAAATAAGCACTTTTCAAAAACAAGCTCCAAATCATGTTGAAATACAGAAATAAACACTTTTCCATAAACAAGCTCTAAATCATGTTTGATGCACTCTTTAACTTCTTGAGAATACAGGGGGTGCTGTTTCGCATTAGCATAATTGCCTCTACAGATTAAACTGCCTCTTTTTCAATTATTGCTGTTACTATATGCATATAACCATATAGCATTGGATAGAAAACAAGCTATGGTTTCTAAAACCGTTCCAATTGAGTCTCTGAGTCAAACACAGGTCATTTCACAGCACTTTCCCTGAGCCAGAAGAAAATTGCAAGATGTGTATGCTCGCTTCAAAGCTCTGCCTATATATGGTCACGCGACCTATGACCCGAATCACACTTCCTTCTTCTTCCTCTGGGTGTCTGGAAGACGTCAGAGGAGAAATGTTTTGTTTATCTTGTACTGACGTGAAATAAGACCTATTTCTTTAGCGTGACCGACAACTTCCGGTTTCTGAAATGCGCGTTTTCAGAGGTGGCATTGTATTTTGTTATGCTGACGTTACGGATGAAAACTATCTCCGTGTCGAAGTTTGTTTGATACATGTGACCATATCACCGTAATGTATGTTTTTTCAATATAGTTTAATCAGATTATTAGAATTTTTTCGGGAGTTTTGCCGTGTTCCGTTCTTTGAGTTTTTTAACTTTGGACATGGACCGTGCCAGTCGACCAGTACCCAGGCTAAATGAAGAGGGGAGGTTGCCATTGTGAATGGATTGAACGACTCATCAGGACTAAGGACACCTTGATCAACATTCTGATGAAAGACCAGCAATAGTAAGACCCAATTTACGATGTTATTTCATATATCTGTCGTGCATGTGAACTGGTCGGGCGCGTCCAGCCGGTTCTGGCTGGCCTCGTTATGCTAATTTAGCGATACATTTTGTTTTCGCTATAAAACATTTAAAAAATCTGAAATATTGTTTGGATTCACCAGATGTTGGGCTTTCAATGTCTGTACGCTGTGTATTTTTTCTGAAATGTTTTAAGACAAGTAATTAGTTATATAACGTTGGTCTCTGTAATTGTTCTAGCTGCATCAGCACTATATCAGATTGCAGCTGCAATGTAGAACTGTGATTTATACCTGAAAAATGCACATTTAAAAAAAAAAAACTATGCTATACCATAAATATGTTATCAGACTGTCATCTTATAAATTTGTTTGTTGGTTTGTGGCTATCAATATCTTAGTTTAGCCGAATTGGTGATAGCACCTGATGGAGTAAGAAACTGTTGGAGTAAGAAAATGGTGTCTTTTGCTAACGTGTTTAGCTAATAGATTTACATATTTTGTCTTCCCTGTAAAACATTTAAAAAATCTGAAATGGTGGTTTTATTCACAAGATCTGTGTCTTTCATTGGGTGTCTTGGACTTGTGATTTAATGATATTTAGATGCTACTATTTAATTGTGACGCTATGCTAGCGATGCTAATCAGTGTGTGGGGGGGGGGGGGTGCTCCCGGATCCGGGTTAGGTACTCTGTAGAGGTTAAGTTAATTTTATTTCAGTACTGTTTAATCAGGATGATAGGAACACTGTGGACAGTTTTCAGCAAGTTGCAACATTGGAATACAGAAATAAACACTTTTCCAAAAACAAGCTCTAAATCATGTTGAAAAACAGAAATAAAAACTGAACAAAAACAAGCTCCAAATCATGTTGAAATACAGAAATAAACACTTTTCCATAAACAAGTTCTAAATCATGTTTGATGCACTCTGTAAGTTAATTTTATTTCAGTACTGTTTAATCAGGATGATAGGAACACTGTGGACAGTTTTCATCTAGTTGCAACATTTGAATACAGAAATAAACACTTTTCCAAAAACAAGCCTCTAAATCATGTTGAAATACAGAAAAAAAACTTTTCAAATACAAGCTCCAAATCATGTTGAAATACAGAAATAAGCACTTTTCAAAAACAAGCTCCGAATCATGTTGAAATACAGAAATAAACACTTTTCCATAAACAAGCTCTGAATCATGTTTGATGCACTCTGTAAGTTAATTTTATTTCAGTACTGTTTAATCAGGATGATAGGAACACTGTGGACAGTTTTCAGCAAGTTGCAACATTGGAATACAGAAATAAACACTTTTCCAAAAACAAGCTCTAAACCATGTTGATAAACAGAAATAAACACTTTTCAAAAACAAGCTCCAAATCATGTTGAAATACAGAAATAAGCACTTTTCAAAAACAAGCTCCAAATCATGTTGAAATACAGAAATAAACACTTTTCCATAAACAATCTCTAAATCATGTTTGATGCACTCTTTAAGTTAATTTTATTTCAGTACTGTTTAATCAGGATGATAGGAACACTGTGGACAGTTTTCATCAAGTTGCAACATTGGAATACAGAAATAAACACTTTTCCAAAAACAAGATCTAAATCATGTTGAAAAACAGAAATGAACACTTTTCAAAAACAAGCTCCAAATCATGTTGAAATACAGAAATAAACACTTTTCCATAAACAAGCTCTAAATCATGTTTGATGCACTCTTTAAGTTAATTTTATTTCAGTACTGTTTAATCAGGTTGATAGGAACACTGTGGACAGTTTTCAGCAAGTTGCAACATTGGAATACAGAAATAAACACTTTTCCAAAAACAAGCTCTAAATCATGTTGAAAAACAGAAATAAACACTTTTCAAAAACAAGCTCCAAATCATGTTGAAAAACAGAAATAAGCACTTTTCAAAAACAAGCTCCAAATCAAGTTGAAATACAGAAATAAACACTTTTCCAAAACAAGCTCCAAATCATGTTTGATGCACTCTTTAAGTTAATTTTATTTCAGTACTGTTTAATCAGGATGATAGGAACACTGTGGACAGTTTTCAGCAAGTTGCAACATTGGAATACAGAAATAAACACTTTTCCAAAAACAAGCTCTAAATCATGTTGAAAAACAGAAATAAAAACTGAACAAAAACAAGCTCCAAATCATGTTGAAATACAGAAATAAACACTTTTCCATAAACAAGTTCTAAATCATGTTTGATGCACTCTGTAAGTTAATTTTATTTCAGTACTGTTTAATCAGGATGATAGGAACACTGTGGACAGTTTTCATCTAGTTGCAACATTTGAATACAGAAATAAACACTTTTCCAAAATCAAGCCTCTAAATCATGTTGAAATACAGAAAAAACACTTTTCAAATACAAGCTCCAAATCATGTTGAAATACAGAAATAAGCACTTTTCAAAAACAAGCTCCGAATCATGTTGAAATACAGAAATAAACACTTTTCCATAAACAAGCTCTGAATCATGTTTGATGCACTCTGTAAGTTAATTTTATTTAAGTACTGTTTAATCAGGATGATAGGAACACTGTGGACAGTTTTCAGCAAGTTGCAACATTGGAATACAGAAATAAACACTTTTCCAAAAACAAGCTCTAAATTATGTTGAAAAACAGAAATAAGCACTTTTCAAAAACAAGCTCCAAATCAAGTTGAAATACAGAAATAAACACTTTTCCAAAACAAGCTCTAAATTATGTTGAAAAACAGAAATAAGCACTTTTCAAAAACAAGCTCCAAATCATGTTGAAATACAGAAATAAACACTTTTCCATAAACAATCTCTAAATCATGTTTGATGCACTCTTTAAGTTAATTTTATTTCAGTACTGTTTAATCAGGATGATAGGAACACTGTGGACAGTTTTCAGCAAGTTGCAACATTGGAATACAGAAATAAACACTTTTCCAAAAACAAGCTCTAACTTGTTGTATAGTGGAGCAAAAAGTTGTGTTAAATGTAACGGAGTGTTAACAGATACTTTCCCTATAGAGAGGTCAGTAAGGCAGGGTTGTCCTTTGTCAGCTCCGTTGTACAGTGTTTCTACAGAACCTTTAGCTGTTTTAATACTTGGAGACAAAGAGGTGAGGGGTGTGGGAATCCCAGGTGGTGGTGTCAGTGTTATACATCAGTACGCTGATGACACTACTTTTACTGTGAAGGATGTAGGTAGCATTGAAAGCATTATGAAAATCATAGATATCTATTGTAAGGCATCGGGGGCTGAAGTTAATGTAGAGAAGACGGAAATTATGTTCATTGGGGATATCAATGCAAATAAGTGTGAGATTCCATTTAAGGTAGCTAAGGATTTTATGAAGGTGCTGGGAGTACATATTGGTGTAGAGGAGAAAGAGGCAAGGGATATAACTTGGACAGGGATCCTCAATAAAATCAAGCAAACTTTGAATTTCTGGAAAAATAGAAAATTAAAATTAAAAGGTAAAATAATTGTAGTAAATGCTTTGGTATCATCTAAACTTGTGTATGTTTTGGGAGTTCTAGACATGCCAGAGTGGGTTCTAAATGAATTGAATAATGTGGTGTCTAATTTTATATGGGATGGTAAAGGTGTTAGAATTGCGCAGAAAACATTGATAGCAGACTATGATGATGGAGGTTTAAAACTTGTAGATTTGGATGTTAAAAGAAAAGCTATTAGGATAAAAATAATAAAGAAATATTTGTATGACAGCTTAGATTATGGCTGGAAACATTTTTTCAAAGTCTATTTAGATGAGAGTGGTGGATGTGAAGATAATGGTTTGTTGATGGGTCTTAAAAGGAAAATGTGTGAAAAGGTACCAGATTTTTATAAAGAAGTGTTAAATGCATGGGCAGAGTTGTTGCCTAATGTGTATTATGAGTGTGGGCATATTGACCTAATTATGAATCATCCTGTTTTTCTGAATGAGAAACTTAAGTACAAAGAAAAGGTGTTATATTGTGAAGTATTCATGAGTGCAGGTCTTAGACAAATAAAAGATTACACATATGAGGTAATTCCAGGTTTTTTTCCTGAGGAAGCTATTTTTGATACCATCCATGAATTGGATGTAGAGGTGGGTAGGGGAACAGTGAGAAATATGTATGAGAAGATAAAAGAAAGTATACCAAGTAAATGGGTGGATTTAATAAATAGTGAAGTTGTTAGGGAAGATTTATTTGTCTTTCCAAATTTGTTTATTGGTAACAGTAAGGAGAAGGCTCATTTATCTAGTATCCCAGTGAAAAGATTCTATAAAATAATGGTAGAGAAAAATGTGAAAAGGCCAGCTGCGGAGAAAGTTTGGAAAGGAATTTTTCCGAATTTGGACGTAAAAAAGATATGGAAAACTTTAAATGTAAAATATAATAGTATGGAATGTGAAAGTAATGATTTTAAAATAAGGCATAATCGTATATATACAAAAGTGGTTTTACATCAAATCAATAGGGAAATAAATAGAGAATGTGACTTATGTGGTGAGTCACCGGAAAATTTAATGCATTTGTTTGTGGAATGTAAGGAGTTAAAAGATTTATTTTGTAAAGTAAAAGGAATGATTCATAGAAACTGGGGGGGTGATATTTTGAAAAAATATGTGTGGGATGAATTGGTGTTATTTGGCGTGTCTGGTAAATGTGAGGGTGTTAATGTGGGTTTGTTGAATGTTGTTTTGAGTTTCTTGAGGTATGCTATTTTTTGTAGGAGGAATTATGCTTTTTTTGAGGGGAAGAAGGTAAGGGTGTGGGATATTTTTGTAGTATTGTTAAAGAAGCATATAGATATGTTTTATTGTTATGGAAAGGAATGTTTTGATGAAGCTTTTGTGGAGGGGAGTGGGTTGATTTCAAACGTGGATGGTGGAAGAATCACTTATAATTTTTGAAAGTATTGGTATGTTTATTAATATATTGGTTTTCATAGTTGTTCGGGAGTCGATTTCAACATGCCTGTTTTGTGAGATTGGAATTTATGTTAGGCTTTTATTATTTTTTGTTGTATTTTATTTATTTGAGTTCTTTGATTTGATAGGGGGTGAATTGTTCACCTGCCTATGTTAGTCTCGGTTTTTGTGTATTGTACATTTGATAAAATATTGTAATTGAAACTTTTTTATAATAAAAAAAAAAAAAAAAAATACGCCCGATCTCATCTGATCTCGGAAGCTAAGCAGGGTTGGGCCTGGTTAGTACTTGGATGGGAGACCGCCTGGGAATACCAGGTGCTGTAAGCATTTTGTCCACTAGGGTGTCCTCTTGCATTATTTCATCAGCATCGCTGCCTTGTAGTAAGCATTTGATGCTGAATTGACTAAATGCAGCTTCTATGGGCTAGTCTCCTATGCCCTTTTAATACAATCAAAGTTCCTTGTGCTGCCAGGGAGCATCTGCCTTTTATTTATAAGACAAATAAGAATATTGTTACTGAATGCAGCTTGTGTGTGCTTTGTGCTCCCTCACCCTGTTCAAATGATTAAAGGAAATACTGCTGGTGAGGAGTGGAACTGGACTGGTGTCTGATGGCCCTGTGTTTTCCATGGTGGAATTACAACCCTTCTTTTAACGGTGTAAATCAAAAGTACAAGAGAATGTGAGATGTTATCGATAATAAATCAATTGGTTTCATGCATTTGTCTGTGTGTGTGTGTGTGTGTGTGTGTGTGTGTGTGTGTGTGTGTGTGTGTGTGTCTGAATGTGATTGTATTTCGTCATATCGCATACATTTGTGATATAAGACAGGTTAAGATATTCAAAAGCTATTGGTGATTTTTTTACAGTGTTGCATGATGGGAATCTAGTGGTTCACTGATATAATCTAGGAAACAAAATAAACTACTTTTTCACCACTGTGTCTGCAAGTGCATTCCTAAACGGCATTTAACGCAGGTCGATGTGATGTGGTATGATCAGAACACAAAGTGGTTACCTTCAGCCGAAAATGTTGTCACTGGAGAGACTTGCCCTCCACCGATGTGTGTAACTCATACTTACCTGGCAAGGGAGATACCGTGATCAAGAAGGCGGTTCACCCAGGGCGAGGCTCAGCCATTGCACTCCGGCTGTGCTGACCCCTGCGAATTTCCCAAATGTGGATATCTCGATTGCATAATTTATGGTAGTGGGAGACTGTGTCTGCGCTCTCCCCTGATCGCTTGTTTAATGACAAACCGTTGCTTGGCGCCAGGCTTGAGGATGACTTGAGTCGATTGCCCGTGCTTATGGAGATCTTTCAAGTCAGTTGAGAAAGACACTTTGTGGACCAATTGAAAGGTAGAAACATTTGTTTGTAGCAAAATATTGTTGACATTTTGTGGAAACATCATGTTGCGAAATGCATGACTTTATGTGGTGTACCAAGAGTTTTTCCTTCGCTTATGGCCGTACCAGCCTGAATGCGCATTTCCTGATTGGAGAAGTGACGACAGGTGCGAGTGTTTGAGCTGTGAGTAAGTGTTTGCTGGAGAGTGTTTGCTCGAGAGCTATTTTTGTTAATTAATTGGTTTTTGAAATATAATTTTTTTTTTGTTCTTGCATTTGAATACTTTTAAGTTTGGTTAATCTTCCCCCCTTGCAGTTTTGCTGCTTGGGGGAGAGTTTCTTTTTTTTCGGATTCATATTTTTTTGAATTGCTATGACGGACAACATGGAAACGATAAACGGAATGGACAAGGACAACGAAAATGCGCAACGGAAGAAAAATTAAGGTAAAGAAGGAATGAAATATGGAAAAGAATACACGGTGGCAATTGAGTTGGAAGGAGAAGACAAAGTGACGACAATGGAACTATTGCGAGCAATTAAGGAGGTGTGTGGAGAGGTGGTGGGATGCCGAATGAAAGGAGAAAAGAAGTATGAAGTTACGATGAGGAATGAAAAAGGAAAAGAACGGCTAATGGATGGAATACGGATAAAGGACACCAAGATACTGGCGAGAGATATTAATGTGAAGGAAGTGGTGGTGTCGTTCATGAATCTCCCAGTATATGTAGAAGATGGTGTGATACTGGGCAAGCTGAGTAGCTGGGGAGTGGAGGCTGTCTCGGAGATAAGGAGGAGAGTTTGGCCAGGAACGGAGGTGGTTGACGGGACACGTTTCTGCAAGGTCAAGTTCACAGGAAAAGTGACATCATTACCTTATTCTACAAGAATTGAGACGTTGGAGGGAGCAGAATATTTCAGAGTCATTCATGACAAACAGGTCAGAGTGTGTCGTATGTGTATTCAACCAGGGCACATAGTTAAAGACTGCCCGGAATTTAAGTGCTTTAAGTGTGGAAATCAAGGACACTATGCGAGAGAATGTGATGGAGAGAAGGAAAGGAATTTTTGTGGTAGATGTAGAAAGAGATTGGCGGAGTGCAACTGTGGAGAGGTTATGGCTGAAGAGGGGAGTCAAGCACTATTCAAGGAAGCAGTGGTATTGACGCAAGAAGGAGAAGAAGATGGAGGAGAGGACGTGGTGGAAGGCGGAGAGACGGAGGAAGGAAGAAGGAAGAAGGACCAGAAGATAAATGAAATTGGGAGCAGTATGGACTCAGAAATAAGAAGAGGGAGTTTTCAGGAGGAGGGGGGGAGTGGACTGGGGGGAAGCACGGGGGACTCACAGGGTTTGGGGGAAAGCACAGCACTAACAAGTAGCTCGGGGGGTGAAGAAATGGAGGGGGTTATGGAGTTGATGACAATACCAGAGACGGCGATGAGCACGGGGAGCACAAAGACTATACAAGAAACGGAGATGAATACGGGGAGCACAACGGATGTGGATGTCAAGGGGGTGAGTTGGCTGGAAAATATGGACTTGGAGGATATATCGGATACGGATGATGTAGAAAAGATTGAAAGAACAAGGGAAGGATACAGGAAGAGGAAAGCGGCGGGAAGAGGGGGAGAGAAAGGGTGGAAGAGGAAATGAAACTGGATAACAGGTAGAGGATAATGAAATTATATATATATTTTTTATTTTTATTTATTAGAATGGTTAATATATTGTCATTAAATGCAAATGGTTTGAGGACAATGGAAAAATTTAATAGAATAGTACAAATGAAGAATTCAGATATTTTATGTATTCAAGAGACGCACTGGGATAATGTATGTGTTTTAGAAGTAAAAAAAATATGGAGGGATTTTATTTATGTAAATAATGGCAGAGGGAATTCAAGTGGGGTTACTATTTTATTGAGGAAGGATGTGGTGGATAATGTGAAACAGATATATAATGATAATAATGGGAGGATTTTAATTGTAGATTTTGAATATATGAGTATGGTTTTTAGAATTATAAATATTTATGCGCCTAATACTGAAATAGAGCGCAAAAATTTATTTTTAGAAATAGGGAAATGGTGTGAGGGGAACTGTATTGTAGTTGGAGATTTTAATGTTAAAATGGATAGACTGGATATGACAAGAGGAGCTATTTTTAGAAATGATGTATCTAGGGGGGTTTTAAAGAAGATGATGTTAGAAAAAGGAATAATTGATATATGGAGAGAGGAAAATCCAGAAAAAAGAGAATTTTCTAGAAGGCAGGTGGTTTTAGGGGATTTAAAACAAACGAGGATAGATCTGGTTTTAGTAAAAGAAGGTTTAAGAAATTTTATGAAAGATATTAAGTATGTTTTTACAACTTTTAGTGATCATGCAGGTTTAACATTTTCAGTGGGATTAGATAAGGAAAGAACAGGGGGTGGAATATGGTGTATGAATGCAGGGGATTTGGGAGATGAGGAATATGGGAAACAACTTAAATCTTTGATAGCATGTGAAATGGAGGATAAGCAGAAAGAGAATGATAAGTGTTCATGGTGGGATAAGGTTAAGGAAAAAATAAAAGTTTTTAGTATAGGATATGCAAGGAAAAAGAGAGGTAGGATGAAAAGAGAAGAAAATGAGTTGAGAGCTAAATTGGATAAAGAAATGAGGAAGTGTGACAGTGAACCTAATTATAATATAGGAAAGTTTTTGGAATTAAAAGCACAATTGACTAAATATGAAATAGATAAGTGTAAGGGTGCAATTGTAAGAAGTAAGGCAAAGTATGTTTTGGAGGGGGAGAAATGTACTTCATTTTTTCTTGGTTTAGAGAAGAATAAACAGAGGAGAACATATATTAGAGAGATCGAAAATATAAAGGGTGAAGTTGTCAATGATTATGTAGAGGTTTTAGAAACAGTGCAGAATTTTTATAAGGATTTATTTAAGAAAGGGGAGGTGGATGAGGGGTGTGTAAAGGAGATATTGGATAGTGTGGATGTGCAAATTAAGGAAGAGGATAAACAAATGTGTGATGGGAAGATAACATTGAATGAAGTTATAGATGCGATTAAGGGTTTACAAGTAAATAAGAGTCCTGGAGTAGATGGAATAATTGCAGAGTTTTATAAAATATATGCCAGTTTTTTAGCACCTATTTTATTGGAAGTTTATCAATATATGGAGGATAATGATAGTATTTCTGAATCTATGGTGACAGGGCTGATAACGATTTTATATAAAAATAAGGGGAGTAAATTAAAACTGGAGAATTATAGGCCAATTAGTTTATTAAATTCGGATTATAAGATTTTAGCTAAGGTACTGGCAAATAGAATGAAGCAAGTTTTAAATGATATTATAGCACCTACACAGAATTATAGTGTGCCTGGTAGAGATATTGCGGATACAATTAATACAATTAGAGATGTGATAAATAAAATGAATCATGATAAGATGGGGGGAATTGTTTTAAGCATAGATTTAAATAAAGCTTTTGATAGGGTGGAATATGATTTTATGTTTAGGGTAATGGATAAATATGGTTTTGGTAATAGAATAATAGGATGGATAAAATTATTATATAAGAAGGCAAAAAGTAGGGTGAAATGTAATGGGGTTTTAACCGATTCTTTTATTCTTGAGAGATCTGTGAGACAGGGCTGTCCTTTATCAGCTTTATTATTCGTTTTATCGGTAGAACCTTTAGCAGCATTTCTTAAAAGAGATAATTTTATAAATTGTGTAGAGACTCCGCAAGGAGGTTTTAGTTTGATACATCAATACGCAGATGATACCACTATAACAGTTAGAGATGAGGGTAGTGTAAAAAGGGTGATGGAGTGTATTAAAGTATATGGACAAGCATCAGGTGCAAAGGTTAACATGGAGAAGTCAGTAGTAATGTATATTGGGAAGATTAATGAGGGGAATTTTCCTTTTAAAGTGGTTAAAGATTATTTTAAGGTATTAGGAGTGTTTTTAGGGGTGAAAGAAATGGAAGCTAGGGATTTGACATGGAGTGGTGTAATAAATAAAGTTAGAAAGGTGGTAAATATGTGGAGGGGGAGGTCTTTGAAATTAAAAGGGAAAGTAATTGTCATAAATTCATTGTTGATGTCAATATTTATTTATGTAATGAATGTTTTGGATATGCCAGAATGGGTTTTATCTGAAATGAATAAAATTGTAGTTGATTTTTTATGGGAAGGGAAGGGGGTGAGAATAGCTTTTAAAACTTTGATTGCAGGTTATGAGGAGGGGGGTTTGAAGTTGGTAGATTTAAGTGTAAGGAAAACAGCAATTAGAGTAAAAATGGTACGGAAATATTTATTTGGTGAATTGGATTATGGGTGGAAAAGGTTTTTTAAAGAGTATTTGCAGGAGGTTGGGAGGATGGGGGACAATGGTTTATTGATGAGTATGAAGAAGGAAATGTTAGGTAATATACCTTTGTTTTACAGAGAAGTGTTTGAGGCTTGGGGGCGGTTTTTACCAAATATTTATTATGAATGTACCAGTTTAGAAAATATTTTAAATCAGCCGATATTTTTAAATCCAAAGATAAAGTGCAATAATATGATGTTGTTTTGTAAATATTTTATGAGGGCTGGGATGAGGCAGATAGGTGACATAGCATATGAGGTAATTCCTGGGTTTCTTCCATTTCAGGCTATATATGACAATGTGGTTGAAGTAGATGAAGAAATAAGTAAAACTACTGTGGAGAATATGTATAAGAAAATATTAGGATGTATTCCCGGGGAGTGGGTGATTTTAATAAACAAAGAGGTGGTTAAAAGATCTAGGGCTTTACCAGTTTTATATTATGAAAGTAATGGGGAGAAACATGTTTTATCAGGTCTAAAAGTTAGAATGGTTTATAGAAAATGTATTTTAAAAGAGATAAAAAGTCCTGCTGCGGAGAAAGTGTGGTCTAGGGTGTTTCCAAACATGGATGTAAAATCAATATGGAAGAATGTAAATGTAAAATATAATTTTATAGAATGTGAAGACAATGATTTTAAATTGAAACATAATAGGATTTTTACAAATGTGGTTTTGCATCAAATAAATAGGGATATTAAAAGAGAATGTGATATTTGTGGTACGGGGGTGGAAAATTTGATGCACTTTTTTATTGAATGTAGTAGGTTGAAAGATTTTCACGAGTTTTTAAAAGGGCTTTTAGTAAAACATTGGGGAGAAGAGATTTTTACTGGGGTGGAGTGGAGGAGGTTGTTTCTTTTTGGTTTAAATGGGAAAAGTAAAGTTTTAAATATTAATTTGATGAATTTTGTAATAAGTCATGCTAGATATGCGATAAGATTAAGAAGGAATTTAGGTCATTATGAAGGGAAAATTGTGAGTGTGGAAGGTTTTTTTAGGAGCATATTAGAGAGAGATATAGAGATAGTATATAGATACGGTGGAGGAAATTTTGAAAAATTGTTTGTGTGGGGGAGTACTTTTATTGAAATTCTGTCAAATGGGAAACTTGTATTTCATTATTAAGTGGATTTAGTGGATGATTGTGTTTTTAATAGGTTTTACTTTATTTATTTTAGATTTTTTGATTTTGTAAAAGGATGAATTGTTCATTCTTTTTTATTATTGATTGAATGTTGTAAATATTATGTGTTTTTTCATAATAAAAGATTAAAAAAAATAAAAAAAAATGCGCATTTCCTGATTGGAGAAGTGACGACAGGTGCGAGTGTTTGAGCTGTGAGTAAGTGTGTGCTGGAGAGTGTTTGCTCGAGAGCTATTTTTGTTAATTAATTGGTTTTTGCAATATAATATTTTTGTTCTTGCATTTGAATACTTTTAAGTTTGGTTAGTCTTCCCCCTTGCAGTTTTTCTGCTTGGGGGAGAATTTTTTTTTGGATTCATTTTTTACTATGACGGACAACATGGAAAAGACAAACGGAATGGACAAAGACAACGAAAAAGCGCAACGGAAGAAAAAGGAAGATAAAGAAGGGATGAAATATGGAAAAGAATATACGGTGGCAATTGAGTTGGAAGGAGAAGACAAAGTGACGACAATGGAACTACTAAGAGCAATTAAGGAGGTGTGTGGAGAGGTGGTGGGATGCCGAATGAAAGGAGAAAAGAAGTACGAAATTACAATGAGAAATGAAAAAGGAAAAGAACGGTTAATGGATGGATTGAGAATAAAGGACACAAAGATTCTGGCGAGAGATATTAATGTGAAGGAATTGGTGGTGTCTTTTATGAATCTCCCAGTTTATGTAGAAGATGGTGTGATACTGGGCAAGCTGAGTAGCTGGGGAGTGGAGGCCGTCTCGGAGATAAGAAGGAGAGTTTGGCCAGGAACGGAGGTGGTTGATGGGACACGTTTCTGCAAAGTCAAGTTTACAGAAAAAGTGACATCATTACCTTATTCTACAAGAATTGAGACGTTGGAAGGAGCGGAATATTTCAGAGTCATTCATGACAAACAGGTCAGAGTGTGTCGGTTGTGCATTCAACCTGGGCACATAGTGAAAGACTGCCCGGAATTTAAGTTTTTTAAGTGTGGCAATCAAGGACACTATGCGAGAGAATGTGATGGAGAGAAGGAAAGGAATTTTTGTGGTGGATGTAGAAAGAGAATGGAGGAGTGCAACTGTGGAGAGGATCGGGCTGAAGAGGGGAGTCAAACAATACTAGAGGAAGCAGTAGTATTGTCGCAAGAAGGAGAAGAAGATGGAGGAGAAGACGTGGTGGAAGGTGGAGAGAAGGAGGAAGGAAGAAGGAAGAAGGACCAGAAGATAAATGAAATTGGGAGCAGTATGGACTCGGAAATAAGAAGAGGGAGGATTCAGGAGGAGGGGGGGAGTGGACTGGGGGGAAGCACGGGGGACTCACAGGTTTTGGGGGAAAGCACAGCACTATCAAGTACCTCGGGGGGTGAAGAAATGGAGAGGGTTTTGGGTTTGAGGACAATAACGGAGGCGGAGATGAGCACGGGGAGCACAGCGATGACGGTGGCAGAAACAGAGATGAATATGGGGAGCACAACGGAGGTGGATGCCAAGAGTGGGAGTTGGCTGGATAGCATGGACTTGGAGGAGATATCGGACACAGATGATGGGGAAAAGATGGAAAGAACGAGGGAAGGATACAGGAAGAGGAAAGCGGTGGGAAGAGGGGGAGAGAAAGGGTGGAAGAGGAAAGAAACTGGATAAGAGGTAAAGGATAATGGAATTATATTTTATTATTTTATTATTTATTAGAATGGTTAATATAATGTCGATAAATGCTAATGGTTTGAGAACAATGGGAAAATTTAATAGAATAGTACAAGTGAAGAATTCAGATATTTTATGTATTCAAGAAACACACTGGGATAATGTATGTGTTTTAGAAGTAAAAAAAATATGGAGGGATTTTATTTATGTAAACAATGGCAGAGGGAATTCAAGTGGGGTTGCAATTTTATTAAGGAAGGATGTAGTAGAAAATGTGAAGAAGATATATAATGATAATAATGGGAGGATTTTAATATTGGATTTTGAATATATGAATAGGGTTTTTAGGATTATAAATATTTATGCGCCGAATAATGAGATAGAGCGGAGGGATTTATTTTTAGATTTAGGGAAATGGTGCAGGGGTAATTGTATTTTAGTTGGGGATTTTAATGTTAAAATGAATAGATTAGATATGGCAAGGGGAGCTATTTTTAGAAGTGACGTATCTAGGGGGGTTTTAAGGAAGATAATGTTGGAAAACAATTTGATTGATATATGGAGGGATGAGAATCCGAACAAGAGAGAATTTTCTAGAAGGCAGGTGGTTTTAGGGGAGTTGAAACAGACACGGATAGATCTGGTTTTAGTAAATGAAGGGTTAAGGAATTTTATGAAGGATATTAAGTATATTTTTACAACTTTTAGTGATCATGCTGGGTTAACATTTTCGGTGGGGTTAGATAGGGAGGGGAAAGGGGGGGGAGTGTGGTGTATGAATGCAAGGTATCTAGGTGATGAGGAATATGGATTACAACTTAAATCTTTGATAGAACATGAAATGGAGGATAAGCAAAAAGGGAATGATAAGTGCCAGTGGTGGGAAAATGTTAAGAAAAAAATAAAAGATTTTAGTATTAGATATGCAAGGAAGAAGAGGAGTAGGATGACAAGAGAAGAAAATAATTTAAGAGCAAAATTGAATGAAGAAATGAGGAAATGTGATATTGATCCTATTTATAATATTGAAAGGTTTTTAGATTTAAAGGCACAATTGAGCAAATGTGAAATAGATAAATGTAAGGGGGCATCTATTAGAAGTAGGGCAAAGTATGTTTTAGAAGGGGAAAAATGTACGTCTTTTTTTCTTGGTTTAGAGAAAACTAAACAGATGAAATCATATATTAGTGAGATAGAAAATGTAAAGGGTGAAGTGGTAAATGATTATGTTGAGATATTAGAAACTGTACAGAATTTTTATAAGGATTTATTTAAGAAAGGGGAGGTGGATGAAGAGTGTGTAAAGGAGATTTTAGGTAGTGTGGATGTGCAAATTGGTGTTGAGGATAAGCAAATATGTGATAGGAAGATAACAGTGGATGAAGTGAAAGATGCAATTAAGGGATTACAAATAAATAAAAGTCCTGGAGTAGATGGACTAATTGCAGAGTTTTACAAAATGTATGAAAGTTTTTTAGCACCAATTTTAATAGAAGTGTATCAATACATGGAAGATAATAATACTGTTTCAGACTCCATGGTGACAGGACTGATATCGGTTTTATATAAAAATAAGGGGAGCAAAATGAAATTAGAAAATTATAGGCCAATTAGTTTATTAAACTCAGATTACAAGATTTTAGCTAAGATATTGGCGAATAGGATGAAGATGGTTTTAAATGATATTATAGCACCTACACAAAATTATAGTGTGCCTGGAAGAGACATAGCTGATACCATCATTACACTTAGAGATGTGATAAATAAAATGAATAGCGATAAGAGAGGGGGAATTGTTTTAAGTATAGATTTTAATAAAGCTTTTGACAGGGTGGAACATGATTTTATGTTTAGGGTACTGGAAAAATATGGGTTTGGAAATAGAATAATAGGATGGATAAAATTATTATATAGAAAGGCAAAAAGTAGGGTAAAATGTAATGGGGTTTTAACAGATTCTTTTATTCTTGAGAGATCAGTGAGACAGGGGTGCCCTTTATCAGCATTATTGTATGTTTTATCGGTAGAACCCTTAGCGGCATACCTTAAAAAAGATCATTTTATAAATTGTGTAGAGACTCCGCAAGGAGGTTTTAGTTTAATTCATCAATATGCAGACGATACCACAATAACAGTTAGAGATGAGGAAAGTGTTAAAAGGGTGATGGAGTGTTTTAAAGTATATGAGAAAGCCTCAGGAGCAAAAGTGAATATGGAGAAGTCAGTAATAATGTATGTTGGGAAGAATAAAGAGGAGATTTTTCCTTTTAAAATGGTAAATGATTATTTTAAGGTGTTAGGTGTGTTTTTAGGGGTGAAGGAACAGGAAGCTAGGGATATGACATGGAGTGGGGTTATAAACAAAGTTAGGAAGGTGGTAAATATGTGGAGGGGGAGGTCTTTGAAATTAAAAGGGAAAGTAATTGTCATAAATTCATTGTTGATGTCAATTTTTATTTATGTAATGAATGTTTTGGATATGCCAGAATGGGTTTTATCTGAAATGAATAAAATTGTAGTTGATTTTTTATGGGAAGGGAAGGGGGTGAAAATAGCTTTTAAAACTTTGATTGCAGGTTATGAGGAGGGGGGCTTGAAGTTGGTGGATTTAAATGTGAGGAAAACAGCAATTAGAGTCAAAATGGTACGTAAATATTTATATGGGGAATTAGATTATGGATGGAAAAGATTTTTTAAGGAGTATTTGCAGGAGGTTGGGAGGATGGGGGACAATGGTTTATTGATGTGTATGAAAAAGGAAATGTTAGGTAATATACCTTTGTTTTATAGAGAAGTGTTTGAGGCTTGGGGGGAGTTTTTAACAAAGATTTATTATGAGTGTACCATTTTAGAAAATATTTTAAATCAGCCAATTTTTTTAAATCCCAAGATACAGTATAATAATAAGATGTTGTTTTGTAAATATTTTATGAGGGCTGGGATGAGACAGATTGGGGACATCTTATATGAGGTCATTCCGGGGTTCCTTCCATGTCAGGCAATATTTGATAATGTGGTTGAAGAAAATGATGAAATAAGTAGAACTACTGTGGAGAACATGTATAAGAGAATATTAGGATGTCTTCCTGTGGAATGGGGTGTTTTAATAAATAAAGAGGTGGCTACAAGAGCTAGGGGTTTACCGGTTTTATATTATGAAAGTAATGGGAAGAAGTATGATTTGTCAGGTTTGAAAGTTAAAAAGGTATATGAAAAATGTATTTTAAGAGAGATAAAAACTCCTGCTTCGGAAAAAGTGTGGTCTAGGGTGTTTGCAAATATAGATGTGAAATCAATATGGAAGAATGTAAATGTAAAATATAATTCTATAGAATGTGAAGACAATGATTTTAAATTGAAACATAATAGGATTTTTACGAACGTGGTTTTACATCAAATAAATAGAGATATTAAAAGAGAATGTGATATTTGTGATAAGGGGGTGGAGAATTTTATGCACTTTTTTGTTGAATGTAGTAGATTAGAAGAGTTTCATAAGTTTTTAAAGGGGATTTTAGTAAAACATTGGGGAGAAGAGATTGTTGATGGGGTTGAGTGGAGGAGGTTGTCTCACGTTGTCTCACGTCACCCCGCTCCTCCGCTCTCTCCACTGGCTTCCAGTTGAAGCTCGCATCCGCTACAAGACCATGGTGCTTGCCTACGGAGCTGTGAGGGGAACGGCACCTCAGTACCTTCAGGCTCTGATCAGGCCCTACACCCAAACAAGGGCACTGCGTTCATCCACCTCTGGCCTGCTCGCCTCCCTACCACTGAGGAAGTACAGTTCCCGCTCAGCCCAGTCAAAACTGTTCGCTGCTCTGGCACCCCAATGGTGGAACAAACTCCCTCACGACGCCAGGACAGCGGAGTCAATCACCACCTTCCGGAGACACCTGAAACCCCACCTCTTCAAGGAATACCTAGGATAAAGCAATCCTTCTGCCCCCCCCCCCCTTAAAAGATCTAGATGCACTATTGTAAAGTGGCTGTTACACTGGATGTCATAAGGTGAATGCACCAATTTGTAAGTCGCTCTGGATAAGAGCGTCTGCTAAATGACTTAAATGTAATGTAAATGTTGTTTCTTTTTGGGTTAACTGGGAAAAGCAAAGTTTTTAATTTTAATTTGATGAATTTTGTTCTTAGTCATGCCAGATATGCTGTAAGACAAAGACGGAATTTGGGACATTATGAAGGGAAAATTGTGAGTGTGGAGGTTTTATTTAGAAGTATTTTAGAGAAAGATATAGAAGTAATATATAAATATGGTGGATGTAATTTTGAAAAATTGTTTGTGTGGGGGAGCACTTTTATTGAAATTGAGTCGAATGGAAAACTTGTTTTTAATTATTAATTGGTTTTGGTGGATGATTGTGTTTTTTTAATAGGTTTCATTTTTCTTTCTTTCTTTTTTGATTTTGTAAAAGGATGAATTGTTCATCCTTTTTTATTATTGATTGAATGTTGTAAATATTATGTGTTTTTTCATAATAAAAGATAAAAAAAAAAAAAATACGCCCGATCTCGTCTGATCTCGGAAGCTAAGCAGGGTCGGGCCTGGTTAGTACTTGGATGGGAGACCGCCTGGGAATACCAGGTGCTGTAAACATTTTGTCCACTAGGGTGTCCTCTTGCATTATTTCATCAGCATCGCTGCCTTGTAGTAAGCATTTGATGCCGAATTGACTAAATGCAGCTTCTATGGGCTAGTCTCCCATGCCCTTTTAATACAATCAAAGATCCTTGTGCTGCCAGGGAGCATCTGCCTTTTATTTATAAGACAAATAAGAATATTGTTACTGAATGCAGCTTGTGTGTGCTTTGTGCTCCCTCACCCTGTTCAAATGATTAAAGGAAATACTGCTGGTGAGGAGTGGAACTGGACTGGTGTCTGATGGCCCTGTGTTTTCCATGGTGGAATTACAACCCTTCTTTTAACGGTGTAAATCAAAAGTACAAGAGAATGTGAGATGTTATCGATAATAAATCAATTGGTTTCATGCATTTGTCTGTGTGTGTGTGTGTGTGTGTGTGTGTGTGTGTGTGTGTGTGTGTGTGTGTGTGTGTGTGTGTGTGTGTGTGTGTGTGTGTGTGTGTGTGTCTGAATGTGATTGTATTTTGTCATATCGCATACATTTGTGATATAATACAGGTTAAGATATTCAAAAGCTATTGGTGATTTTTTTACAGTGTTGCATGATGGGAATCTAGTGGTTCACTGATATAATCTAGGAAACAAAATAAACTACTTTTTCACCACTCTGTCTTCAAGTTCATTCCTAAACGGCATTTAACGCAGGTCGATGTGATGTGGTATGATCTTCTACCGAATAGCAGCACTGTAGAAACTTACATTACAACGGAACGACTTGATTAGCGTAGTGTTAGCTAGTTGTCTTTGCTGTCCTTGTATCCATGATAATTGTGTAGTTTAGAGAAATTTAGAGAAATTGTCGAGGTTACCTAGCCAACTTCTTTCAACAACGCAGCCACTGCTAGCCAGGCTACTTCACCAGCCAGCAGTACTATATCATTTTAGTCAATAAGATCTTTTATTTATTTTTTTGCAACGTAAGCTTAACTTTCTGAACATTCGAGACGTGTAGTCCACTTGTCATTCTAATCTCCTTTGCATTAGCGTAGCCTCTTCTGTAGTCTGTCAACTATGTGTCTGTCTATCCCTGTTCTCTCCTCTCTGCACAGACCATACAAACGCTTCACACCGCGTGGCCGCGCCCACCCTAACCTGGTGGTCCCAGCCCGCACGACCCACGTGGAGTTCCAGGTCTCCGGTAGCCTCTGGAACTGCCGATCTGCGGCCAACAAGGCAGAGCTCATCTCAGCCTATGCGTCCCTCCAGTCCCTAGACTTCTTGGCACTGACGGAAACATGGCTCACCACAGATAACACTGCTACTCCTACTGCTCTCTCTTCGTCTGCCCACGTGTTCTCGCACACCCCGAGAGCTTCTGGTCAGCGGGGTGGTGGCACCGGGATCCTCATCTCTCCCAAGTGGTCATTCTCTCTTTCTCCCCTTACCCATCTGTCTATCGCCTCCTTTGAATTCCATGCTGTCACAGTTACCAGCCCTTTCAAGCTTAACATCCTTATCATTTATCGCCCTCCAGGTTCCCTTGGAGAGTTCATCAATGAGCTTGATGCCTTGATAAGCTCCTTTCCTGAGGACGGCTCACCTCTCACAGTTCTGGGTGACTTTAACCTCCCCATGTCTACCTTTGACTCATTCCTCTCTGCCTCCTTCTTTCCACTCCTCTCCTCTTTTGACCTCACCCTCTCACCTTCCCCCCCTACTCACAAGGCAGGCAATACGCTTGACCTCATCTTTACTAGATGCTGTTCTTCCACTAACCTCATTGCAACTCCCCTCCAAGTCTCCGACCACTACCTTGTATCCTTTTCCCTCTCGCTCTCATCCAACACTTCCCACACTGCCCCTACTCGGATGGTATTGCGCCGTCCCAACCTTCGCTCTCTCTCCCCCGCTACTCTCTCCTCTTCCATCCTATCATCTCTTCCCTCTGCCCAAACCTTCTCCAACCTATCTCCTGATTCTGCCTCCTCAACCCTCCTCTCCTCCTTTTCTGCATCCTTCGACTCTCTATGTCCCCTATCCTCCAGGCTGGCTCGGTCCTCCCCTCCCGCTCCGTGGCTCGACGACTCATTGCGAGCTCACAGAACAGGGCTCCGGGCAGCCGAGCGGAAATGGAGGAAAACTCGCCTCCCTGCGGACCTGGCATCCTTTCACTCCCTCCTCTCTACATTTTCCTCTTCTGTCTCTGCTGCTAAAGCCACTTTCTACCACTCTAAATTCCAAGCATCTGCCTCTAACCCTAGGAAGCTCTTTGCCACCTTCTCCTCCCTCCTGAATCCTCCTCCCCCTCCCCTCCCCTCCTCCCTCTCTGCAGACGACTTCGTCAACCATTTCGAAAAGAAGGTCGACGACATCCGATCCTCGTTTGCTAAGTCAAACGACACCGCTGGTTCTGCTCACACTGCCCTACCCTGTGCTCTGACCTCTTTCTCCCCTCTCTCTCCAGATGAAATCTCGCGTCTTGTGACGGCCGGCCGCCCAACAACCTGCCCGCTTGACCCTATCCCCTCCTCTCTTCTCCAGACCATTTCCGGAGACCTTCTCCCTTACCTCACCTCGCTCAACAACTCATCCTTGACCGCTGGCTACGTCCCTTCCGTCTTCAAGAGAGCGAGAGTTGCACCCCTTCTGAAAAAACCTACACTCGATCCCTCCGATGTCAACAACTACAGACCAGTATCCATTCTTTCTTTTCTCTCCAAAACTCTTGAACGTGCCGTCCTTGGCCAGCTCTCCTGCTATCTCTCTCAGAATGACCTTCTTGATCCAAATCAGTCAGGTTTCAAGACTAGTCACTCAACTGAGACTGCTCTTCTCTGTATCACGGAGGCGCTCCGCACTGCTAAAGCTAACTCTCTCTCCTCTGCTCTCATCCTTCTAGACCTATCGGCTGCCTTTGATACTGTGAACCATCAGATCCTCCTCTCCACCCTCTCCGAGTTGGGCATCTCCGGCGCAGCCCACGCTTGGATTGCGTCCTACCTGACAGGTCGCTCCTACCAGGTGGCGTGGCGAGAATCTGTCTCCTCACCACGCGCTCTCACCCCCCCAGGGCTCTGTTCTAGGCCCTCTCCTATTCTCGCTATACACCAAGTCACTTGGCTCTGTCATAACCTCACATGGTCTCTCCTATCATTGCTATGCAGACGACACACAATTAATCTTCTCCTTTCCCCCTTCTGATGACCAGGTGGCGAATCGCATCTCTGCATGTCTGGCAGACATATCAGTGTGGATGACGGATCACCACCTCAAGCTGAACCTCGGCAAGACGGAGCTGCTCTTCCTCCCGGGGAAGGACTGCCCGTTCCATGATCTCGCCATCACGGTTGACAACTCCATTGTGTCCTCCTCCCAGAGCGCTAAGAACCTTGGCGTGATCCTGGACAACACCCTGTCGTTCTCAACTAACATCAAGGCGGTGGCCCGTTCCTGTAGGTTCATGCTCTACAACATCCGCAGAGTACGACCCTGCCTCACACAGGAAGCGGCGCAGGTCCTAATCCAGGCACTTGTCATCTCCCGTCTGGATTACTGCAACTCGCTGTTGGCTGGGCTCCCTGCCTGTGCCATTAAACCCCTACAACTCATCCAGAACGCCGCAGCCCGTCTGGTGTTCAACCTCCCCAAGTTCTCTCACGTCACCCCGCTCCTCCGCTCTCTCCACTGGCTTCCAGTTGAAGCTCGCATCCGCTACAAGACCATGGTGCTTGCCTACGGAGCTGTGAGGGGAACGGCACCTCAGTACCTTCAGGCTCTGATCAGGCCCTACACCCAAACAAGGGCACTGCGTTCATCCACCTCTGGCCTGCTCGCCTCCCTACCACTGAGGAAGTACAGTTCCCGCTCAGCCCAGTCAAAACTGTTCGCTGCTCTGGCACCCCAATGGTGGAACAAACTCCCTCACGACGCCAGGACAGCGGAGTCAATCACCACCTTCCGGAGACACCTGAAACCCCACCTCTTCAAGGAGTACCTAGGATAGGATAAAGCAATCCTTCTGCCCCCCCCCCCCCCCTTAAAAGATCTTGATGCACTATTGTAAAGTGGCTGTTCCACTGGATGTCATAAGGTGAATGCACCAATTTGTAAGTCGCTCTGGATAAGAGCGTCTGCTAAATGACTTAAATGTAAATGTAAATGTAATGATCAGAACACAAAGTGGTTACCTTCAGCCGAAAATGTTGTCACTGGAGAGACTTGCCCTCCACCGATGTGTGTAACTCATACTTACCTGGCAAGGGAGATACCGTGATCAAGAAGGCGGTTCACCCAGGGCGAGGCTCAGCCATTGCACTCCGGCTGTGCTGACCCCTGCGAATTTCCCAAATGTGGAAATCTCGATTGCAATATTTATGGTAGTAGGGGACTGCGTCCGCGCTCTCCCCTGATCGCTTGTTTAATGACAAACCGTTGCTTGGCGCCAGGCTTGAGGATGACTTGAGTCGATTGCCCGTGCTTATGGAGATCTTTCAAGTCAGTCGAGAAAGACACTTTGTGGACCAATTGAAAGGTAGAAACATTTGTTTGTAGCAAAACATTGTTGACATTTTGTGGAAACATCATGTTGCGAAATGCATGACTTTATGTGGTGTACCAAGAGTTGTTCCTTCGCTTACGGCCATACCATCTTGAAAACGCCCGATCTCGTCTGATCTCGGAAGCTAAGCAGGGTCGGGCCTGGTTAGTACTTGGATGGGAGACCGCCTGGGAATACCAGGTGCTGTAAGAATTTTGTCATCTTGCATTATTTCATCAGCATCGCTGCATTGTAGTAAACATTGGATGACGAATTGACTAAATGCAGCTTCTATGGGCTAGTCTCCCATGCCCTTTTAATACAATCAAAGTTCCTTGTGCTGCCAGGGAGCATCTGCCTTTTATTTATAAGACAAATAAGAATATTGTTACTGAATGCAGCTTGCTTTGTGCTCCCTCACCCTGTTCAAATGATTAAAGGAAATACTGCTGGTGAGGAGTGGAACTGGACTGGTGTCTGATGGCCCTGTGTTTTCCATGGTGGAATTACAACCCTTCTTTTAACGGTGTAAATCAAAAGTACAAGAGAATGTGAGATGTTATCGATAATAAATCAATTGGTTTCATGCATTTGTCTGTGTGTGTGTGTGTGTGTGTGTCTGAATGTGATTGTATTTCGTCATATCGCATACATTTGTGATATAAGACAGGTTAAGATATTCAAAAGCTATTGGTGATTTTTTTACAGTGTTGCATGATGGGAATCTAGTGGTTCACTGATATAATCTAGGAAACAAAATAAACTACTTTTTCACCACTCTGTCTGCAAGTGCATTCCTAAACGGCATTTAACGCAGGTCGATGTGATGTGGTATGATCAGAACACAAAGTGGTTACCTTCAGCCGAAAATGTTGTCACTGGAGAGACTTGCCCTCCACCGATGTGTGTAACTTATACTTACCTGGCAAGGGAGATACCGTGATCAAGAAGGCGGTTCACCCAGGGTGAGGCTCAGCCATTGCACTCCGGCTGTGCTGACCTCTGCGAATTTCCCAAATGTGGAAATCTCGATTGCATAATTTATGGTAGTGGGGGACTGCGTCCGCGCTCTCCCCTGATCGCTTGTTTAATGACAAACCGTTGCTTGGCGCCAGGCTTGAGGATGACTTGAGTCGATTGCCCGTGCTTATGGAGATCTTTCAAGTCAGTTGAGAAAGACACTTTGTGGACCAATTGAAAGGTAGAAACATTTGTTTGTAGCAAAACATTGTTGACATCTTGTGGAAACATCATGTTGCGAAATGCATGACTTTATGTGGTGTACCAAGAGCTGTTCCTTCGCTTACGGCCATACCAGCCTGAATACGCCCCATCTCGTCTGATCTCGGAAGCTAAGCAGGGTCGGGCCTGGTTAGTATTTGGATGGGAAAACGCCTGGGAATACCAGGTGCTGTAAGCATTTTGTCCACTAGGGTGTCCTCTTGCATTATTTCATCAGCATCGCTGCCTTGTAGTAAGCATTTGATGCCGAATTGACTAAATGCAGCTTCTATGGGCTAGTCTCCCATGCCCTTTTAATACAATCAAAGTTCCTTGTGCTGCCAGGGAGCATCTGCCTTTTATTTATAAGACAAATAAGAATATTGTTACTGAATGCAGCTTGTGTGTGCTTTGTGCTCCCTCACCCTGTTCAAATGATTAAAGGAAATACTGCTGGTGAGGAGTGGAACTGGACTGGTGTCTGATGGCCCTGTGTTTTCCATGGTGGAATTACAACCCTTCTTTTAACGGTGTAAATCAAAAGTACAAGAGAATGTGAGATGTTATCGATAATAAATCAATTGGTTTCATGCATTTGTCTGTGTGTGTGTGTGTGTGTGTG